>NC_081558.1:125092910-125373796 GCF_022355385.1 Mustela nigripes | reverse complement strand
GGTTTACCTGTTGGAAGTAGTAGAAGTTGGTCCGAGAGGTAGTCAGCGCCTGGTAAACCCTGCTAGGGACTTTGTTACTCTGCATGAGAGACCAAGACATTTGAAGAGTTTAAAATAGGAAGAATGTGAACTACATTAACTCTGTAAAACTCTTAGAACAGTTTGACACCTGGAGATCTTTGTAAGTGTTTGTTAAATTAGAGTCTTTCAGGCTATCTGACTTAACATTTGAAAGGATACTGTGGCTGGCTACTGGGCCTAGATTAGATCATGGGGAGCCTTCTCATGGCTCCTTGGAGGAAACCCCAGGCCTCCTGTTAGGATTTCAGGCTTCACAGTGAGTAGCTGCTAGGTAGATTTATTTGAATACTGTTGCTTATCTAACACTAAAACAAATGTAAATACACATTTATGTCTATTCCCATGTTTTCTGCGTATCTACCTTAAAACATTAGTCATATTATAAAACCAATTGGGGCAAATGGGAGTTCTTTGGGAAAAGGTGAAAATGAAGGTGTGCAGTCTAAAAATCATGCCATACAAAGAATGGATGAAAGTCTCATGGATAGTTAATCTGTGGATGTGAGGGCTGAGGAAGAGGACATGACAGATCTTTGTCCAGTTATTGAAGAGCCATCTCTTAGATGAAGGGTAGACTTCTTAGGGAGGGGAGATCTGGAGTCAGCGATTAGAACAGATTTCAATTATATATAAGGCAGAAACTGATCAATAACTGAGCTGTTCATCTGTGGAGTGCAGTGCCTCACAGAAGAGTGTGCTCTTGAAAACTAATATTAAAGCAAAGTGGGACAACCGTCAGAGCAGTTAGGGTGGGCTTCCTGAAGAAGGAAGGAGATTGAATTGAAGTTTCTCACAAATCCACTATTTTTATTTTTAAATTTTTAATTTAAACTCAATTTAGTTAGCATTCTACTTTTTTTATTTTTGAAATTATTGATATGGGTTTTTCTTCTTTTTTTTTTTTTTTACTTTACAGAGATTGTCTACCGGAAGCAATAATGATACACTCACAAAATACCTGACGTCCTTCAGATCGCCAGGCATTCAGTAGTATGTAGAACATCATTAGTTTCAGTTATCTTCAAACTTAAAACTCTTTTTCTTTTTCAGGGATATCATGATAACCCATTTTGAACCTTCAATCTCCTTCGAGGGCCTTTGCAGTGAGGTTCGAGATATGTGTTCCTTTGACAATGAACAGCTTTTCACCATGAAATGGATAGATGAGGAAGGTGAGTGATAAAGAGCGGGCTCTATGTGTAAGCATTTGATCTAAGATACTATTCTGTCATTTATTTTCAAAATACAGTAAAAGTCCTAATTTATGGACTATTAGGTAAATTAGAAATTCGATGCCATTTTTATTTTGCTTCAGGTACTTAAAAGAATATCACCAAAGGGGACAGTCTTTGTTTTGTCCTTTTTACTCCAAAAAAAATGAGAAATTAATGTGACTGTCTTCCCCCATTAACATAAACATCAAATAGTGTTATATTTTACTTTAATTTTGAATATGAATGTTTTATACTTTAGAGATTACCGTCGATAATTTGGCAGTATTTTTTGCTGAATATTTCTTCAAAGAAAATGTTACACAATAAAAGTGATTGTGACACTATGATTTCAAAGATGGTGGCATTGATACTTTAATGACTTGAACTCAGAAAACATTTATTGAATATCTGTGTACTAAAGATAGATATTTTCTGCTCTTAAAGTCAATGTCTCATTGGGAGATGGACATGTAAATAACAGATGTGGTGAGTTGAACATAAATCCGTAGGGGTCTTGAAATGCAAAAGCAGTAGCATGTCCATGTGCCCGAAATATTTGTGACATTTGGACTAAAATAGTAACAGAGTAAAAGTTTTTGAAGTGGTGGAGGTGAGGGGAAAACCATTTTGACAAAGAATAAGATAGAAAAAGGACAGAGGTATGAAGAACATGGTGTGTGTGGAAGAGCAGTAATTCGCTAAATTAACGTGTAGGGAATGGTGTGGTATCAGGACTAGATCCTTGCTCCTGAGTGTGGTCTGCAGAACTTTTAGAAAAGGCTCATCACAGACTTCTGGATCTGAATCTATATTTTAACAGGAACTACAGGTAAGTCACATGAATATTAAACTTGTAGAAGCTTAGGGTTGACTCAATCCTGGAAGGCTTTGCAAACCACATTAGACTTTATTTTACATGCTAGAATGTCACCGAAGTATAGCTTAAAAATACCTTAAATTTACTAACTTTGTATTATGGCCCTCTATTAATTGTAATGAGAATGAAATTTCTTTTTAAGGGAAGTTGTTATAATATGTAGCTCAGTATTTGGGGCCATTTCTAGGTTTCCTGATAGGAAGAGCCCTGGAAAGATATTATCCTAGATCCAAGTTGTACATAAACTCAAAATCTACTTTTACTTTTTAAACACATTTTTTAAAAAAGTTTTATTTATCTAATCTCTGTGCCCAATGTGGGGATAGAACTCATGACCCCGAGATCAAGAATCACATGTTCCTTCCAACTGAGCCAACAAGGCACCCCTTTAAAGACATTTTTAGAAGTTTCTCTAAGGTAATCCATGTTTGCTGTTTGGGAAAAAAAAGTAACACAGATGTTTTGAAATTTTGAAAGAAGTCTTCTGTTTGCCCTTTCTCTTCTTTCCTTCCTCATCAGTCCCAGGCGTAAGAGAG
The DNA here is from genome assembly GCF_022355385.1 of Mustela nigripes. Lineage (NCBI taxonomy): Eukaryota > Metazoa > Chordata > Mammalia > Carnivora > Mustelidae > Mustela > Mustela nigripes. Next base: position 125,371,088 of record NC_081558.1, on the reverse strand, counting down.
AAAAACCACTGTTACAGCTAGTATATATCCTTCAAAATACTTTCTCTGTATATACAAATATGTTTGTTTCTGTACATTATTTATAAGTGTACTTTTTAATACAAAAATAATTCAATCACATAAATCATTAAATGATATTTCCCTTTTACATTTTGAGTTGGACATTTTTCATTTCAGCATGAATGAAATTATACCATTACCTTTTTTTTTTAAAGAATTTTATTTTTTTAAAGTAATCTCTGCACCCAAAGTGGGGCTTGAACTCACAACCTCAAAATCAAGAGTCACATGCTCCACTGACTGAGCCAGCCAGGCACCCCTACAGCATTACTTTTTTAAGTGCTGTATAATATAGCACATCATTGTAGATATTTCATGGTTTATTTAATCCCTTATTGGTGGATGTTTGGACTACTTCCAGGGTATTTGTTTTTTGTTTTTTTTTTTTTTGCTACTATAAGCAATACATAATGAACATCTTTATATGAAATTTCGTGCAATTGTATGGGACTTTGTGTAGCAAATGCATAGAATATGCACATCATAAATTTTGGTAGCTAGGGACAATTCACATTCAAAACAAGTTCAAACCAATTTATGGCACAGTTACATTGAATGAGAGCATCCCTTTGCTCTTACCCTCACTAACCTCAGATATTATGAGTCTTAACATTTTTTGAAGTCTAGTAAGGGAAATACTAGCTTGGTATTTTAAATTCTGTGTTATTTAAGGACAAGTCTGTCTATATTCATCCATTTTTGACCACAAGGCTAGTTTAAGTATTGTTAATTCTAAATAGTGTGGATATCTCACAGTATATCTTCAGCCTAAATATGAGACTATATAATTTAGCACAGTATATACAATATAGTTAGCATCAATAAATTGATTCTTATCATGAACTAATGTTATTCTCTCTCTCTCTTTTTTTTTTTCTTTAAATGAACTCTATGCCTAATATGGGGCTTGAGCTCACAACCCTGAGATCAGGAGTCTTACGCTCTACCAATTGAGCAAGCCAGGCACCCCAATGTTATTCTCATTTTAAACCTTTCCTGATAATTTCATGCCATTTATTTCCCATTTGAGATTTTTTTTTCAATTGGTGGTTTTCAAACTAGTACACATAGGAATCATAGATAATGCATTTTATTAAATTGATTTAGAGATAATCCATTAAAAATTGTTATAGTATTTGGGGTGCGTGGGTGGCTCAGTTAAGCATCCAACTCTTAATTTCATCTCAGGTCATGATCTTGGGGTTGTGAGATCAAGTCCCAGGTCGGGCATGGAGCCTGCTTAAGATTCTCTCTCCCTCTTCCCCTACCCCTATCTCTCTCACCGTCTCTGAAATAAAATAAAATAAAATGAAACAAAATTTTATAGTACTCTTATACTTTGTATTGTCTTTACCTGGGAAGCTCTGTTCCCACATTGTTATATGGCTATCTCTTCCCTGTCATTCAGGTTACTCAAATGTCCTGTCCTCCAAGAAGCCTTTCACTCCTATTCACTTTGAATCTCATTTTATGGTAGAATGTAAGCTCCATGAGAATAGAGATCTCGTCTTTGCCATGGAGCTCCAGTGCCTAGAGCAGTACTCAATAATAGTATGCTCAAAAAACATTTATGAGTTGTAGAAGAGGCTAAAAGCAAGGCTGTCCTGTAGTTTTATGTATATTATTGAAGATTTAAGTGTTGGGAGTTGTGGTTTATTCTATTTTTTCTTAACATTATAGGATATTTTAATTAACAGATTCACATAGTAAATTAAATTAATTCTCTGGTGAAACAGTCTTATCCTTTTATAATGCAATTCAAAGTTCTTTGTCTCTAAATAGCTATTAAATGTCCTACTTTTCTGGGGAGAACTATAAAACTATAGCCTCATTCAAGTAAAAGGTTAAACTTTCTATTAAAGTCTGCTGATTCCCATGTGATCCTTGTTTCCCTGGTTAATTTTGATACCAGTCTCTTCTTAATTTTAGGCATATAGAGCCAGTAGTAATTATTTTTAAGTTCCTTGCAATTATTTTTCAGTTGTAATTTCGTTACCTTTATTTTTAGCCAGGTAGGCATCAGGGGTGCTTATCTAGAGAAAAAATTCTCTTCAGAATCAGTGGGACACAGGACTGTGATTTCTCTGGTTTATGAGCAACACTGTCTAGAAGCTAATCTTTTAACTGTGGTGTTTTTTCTGTTAGAGCAAATAATCACAAGCTTACTTCATTTCTTAAAGTAGATCTATGACAGCCATTCTTTTTCCTTGTGTTCAAAACCAGTTTTACTGATTTGTTTTGATGTGTCTGTGGAAAAACTGGTTTGCTTAATCTAACTAAACATTTTAGAATGAATAGTAATTTTGTAACAATTATACCTCCCTTCTCATGTGAGGAGAGAGTATGGGACAGAGAATGATAAATGACTTTTTAGTTCATCAAACTTTAATTGTGACTGTTTTTCCTTAAGGATAAGCTTTTTTATATTCACAATCTAATATTTCTAATTCCATCAGTTTCTTACTCATTCAGAATCTGATTACCAGGTTTATATTTAACTGCTTCTATTCTGTCACTTCTCTTTTATTAGAAATTAACCTTTGGATATTTTATTTCTTAGTTAAGTTTTTATTAAGAGTGGTGCTTGCTTTTTAACAAAAATATTGATTTGTTTGAAGGAAAAAGTCTCTCTGAGGATCCTCAGATCCTCAGATCTTTCCTATAAACAAATTAATGAAGTCTTTTTTGGTGAATGTACAACTAGAAGGGTAACAGTTGTTTCCTTTCTTACAAATAGCCAAATATTGTATAGGCTGTTATTTAACCTGCCTTTTCACTTAACATCTTGTGGATTATCTTTCCATATCAATCTATGTAGAATTATATAATGTGGTTTATATAGTGTTTGTATAACATGGTTGTTCCATAACTTAACCAATCCCCCTTTGATGGATATTAGGATTATTTTGTAGTGTATAAAAAATATTAGTGCAGAGACTATCTTTGTACATACTTTTTTGGGGGACACCTGCACTATATTACTTATAGGGTGAATTCCTTGAAATGGAAGTGTCCTTGAAAATAGGTGGTACCAAATTGACCTCCAAAAATATTCCACCTTTTGTTATACTTTTCACCAATAACACATGTAAATTATTATTTTATTATTGTTTATATTTAAAAGGCCACCTAGGCACACCTCAGTCAGTTAAGCATCTGCTTTTGGCTTGGGTTATGATCCCAGAGTCCAGAGTCCAGGGGGCTCCACCAGTGGGGAGTCTGCTTGTCCCTCTCCCTCTGCTGTTCCCCCTGCTTGTGCTCTCTTTATGCCTGCTCTCTCTCTCTCTCTCCCAAATAAATAAAATCTTAAATAAATAAAAATGAAGGAGGTATAATTGACACAATATAGTGTACATATTAAAAGTATACATGCAATTTGATGAGTTTCGACACCCAGGAAACCATCATCATAAGCAAGATAGCCTATCCATTACCCCAAGTGTTTCAGTGTGCTTTGCAATTCCTCACCCCTACCCATGCCAAGTAACTAATGATTTGTTTTCTGTCACTGTAGATTTGTTTACATTTTCTAGAGTTTTGTAGTCATGGAATCACACAGTATGTACTCATTTTGGGGGGGCAGGCTAGTCTGGTTTCTTTCACTGAGAAAAATTATTGATATGTGTGTTGTGTGTATCAGTAGTTCATTTATTTTTATTGCTGAGTGAGTGGTATTCCATTATACGGATGTACCACAGTCTTTGAACTGTTCCTCTGTTGATGGCCATTGAGGCTGCACTTTGGGGCTATCACAAATAAAAACTCTATGGCAGTCACATATGAATCTTTGTATAGATACAGGTTTTCTTTTCTCATGGGCAAATAACTAGAAGTGGAATGGCTGGATCATCTGGTAGGTATTCTTTTTCTTTAAGATTTTATTTATTTATTTATTTGACAGAGAGAGAGAGAGAGAGAGAAAGATCACAAGTAGGCAGAACAGCAGGCAGAGGGAGAGGGAGAAGCAGGCTCCCTGCTGAGCAAGGAGCCCAATGCAGGGCTCCATCCCAGGATCCTGAGATCATGACCTAAGCCAAAGGCAGACACTTAACTGACTGAGCCACCCTGGTGCACTGGTATATATCCTTCTTAAAAAATAAAATAGGAAAAAACGTATTTGAAAAGGAGATGAGGTGGAGTACTACAGCACAGGTGCATTCTTGGGCTGATGATTTTTAGAAAAGAATTTATATGGAAGTTGAGGATATGCAAATTGATACCTTTTAAAAACCTTCTAATCCTGGTCATCCCTGGAAAGTCTTCTGTACTCCCAAGGAGAGAGTACCCCATGCTGAAGACAACTGGCTGACTTAGAGAAGTCCTCAAGCCCTTCTTTCTCTTTTGGCCTCTGCCCCAACTCTGTGCTCCAGGCATTCTGTCCGGGAAACTCTGCCTGCTGCCATTTATACAGCAGGCCGTGTAGATGCCTGAAAGGCAAGGGGATCAGACTGGGGCCCACCTGGAAAAAAATCCCTTGCAGTGGTAGGGTGGAGATGAGTTGAGAGGTGAGACAAGAGGGGCCATAAGATGCTGACTGGTCACCAGAGATCCGAAACTCCAACTTACGCTCTGGTCTGTGGGAAGGTCTCTTCGTTGGCATCCCCGCCTCCAGTTGCATTTTAAGGGGTAACTACTATCGTAGGAAAAGTTTATAATTCAGACTGTTTCTCACTTACATCCCTTCATCTCCAGGGAACCACTAATCTGGTTTTCTGTCACTATTCTAAATATATAAATAACAAAATGCAGTGTTTTCATGTGTTTTTTAAATTCATATAAATCATACTAGCACATATTTTGAAACTTCCCCCTTTTCTACTGGACATATGTCTTGAAGTCTGTTCATGTGCCTAGAGAACTAGTATACTTCTTTTTAAAAATTCTTTTTTTTATTGTGGTCAAATATACCTAACATAAAATTTTAACTTTTGTTAAGTGTACAATTCAGGGACATTAAGCATATTCACAATTTTATGCAACCATCTTCCTTTACCATATTCTAGAATCTTTTTATTGTCCCAAACAAACTATACCTATTAAGTAATATTTCCCCTAATTGAATTTAAATTAAAAACAACAACAACAACAACAACTCTGGGGCACCTGGGTGGCTCAGTGGGTTAAAGCATCTGCCTTCGGCTCAGGTCATGATCTCAGGGTCCTGGGATCAAGCCCCACATTGGACTCTCTGCTCAGCAGGGAGCCTGCTTCCTCCCTTCTCCCTCTGCCTGCCTCTCTGCCTACTTGTGATCTCTGTCTGTCAAATAAATAAATAAAACCTTAAAAAAAAAAAAAACCCTCCACATTTTCCCCTCCTCCAGCTCCTCTCCCTCACATGCTTTTCTTAGACTTCCTGTCTCTATGAATTTGTCTTTCTGTCCCTATAAATTTCTCTGTGAAAATAGATTTCTGGCTTCCTGCTCTCTAGGTCACCTTTGTTTTTGAAAGATAATTTTGCTCGGCAAATAATTTTTTAAATTTATTTTAATTTTTTTTTTTGCATTCTGTACACTGTCTTCTAGCTTGCATTGTCTCTGATGCAAATCTGCAGTCAGTGACCTTTGTGCTTCTCTATGTAATATATCTCTTTGGCTGCTTTTAAGATTTTTCTCTCTATAATTGGAAAAATTTTGGCCATTATCTCTTCAAACAATTTTTTTTTCTGTCACCAGACCCCTCCTTTAGGGACTCCAATTACAGGTATGTTAGTTCTCCTGAGGTGTCATAAAGCTCACTAATGCCCTGTTCCTTTTTTTCTCCCCCAGTCTGTTTCTCTGCTTTTCATGTTCGTAGTTTCATTGCTGCCTAAGTTCACCAGTCTTTTCTTCTGCCATTAATCTCACCTACTATAGTTCAATTTGGGCCTTTATGTTCCATCTTTACTTGACATGCCCAATATCTACAGCTTTGTGAGCATATTGGATATAACTATAATAACTTTTAATATCCATTCCTACAAATTCTTTCATCTTTCAGGGTCTGTTCCAGTTGATTGATGTTTCTCCTGGTGTGGTTCGTATTTTCCTGCTTCTTCATGTGCCTGGGTCTGTTTTACTGGATCCTGGATATTGTGACATTGGCAATGGATATATTTGTATTTTTATGAATATTTCTGACTTTTGTTTAGGGATGCATTTAAGTTACTTGGAAACAGTTGATCCTTTGTTGCTTATTTCCATCTCCTGAATCTTTTTTTTTCACTTGTTTTGTGTAGTTTTCTTGTGTTTCAGGTGGAGGGTTGAATCCAGTTCCTATTACCTCATCATCTCCAGAAGTGGAAGTTGAGGATAGGCAGCTTGATAGGATAGAATATGCTTTTGTAACCACTGATTTCCACCTTCTAGAAAAGCAAGCCAGAAGCCAGATGTCCACTGCTTTTGTGATTGGGCCTAATATTGGGCCATTTAAACACTCTAGCATTCTTGGAAACTTTTTGCAAATCTTATTTTAAGCAATGCAGCCCTTCAGAGCAGGGAGTGCAGGAGCTTTCACAAGTAGTATGTAGTGTTCTGAACCCAGTTTCCAGAGGGGGAATGGCAGTAGGATGGTTCAGCGGGAATGGGGAGTTTGTAAATCTACAGCCTACTCAGGCATCCGGGAGAGGACTCTGGTGATACTACCTCAGGCAAATGTGAACGGTTGCCAACTTTGGTTGTAGGCTGCCTTGATTCTCTTAAGTGTCGGCACTGAATTGAGTCATGTGCTGAAATACCTAATATAACTAGAGTTATATATATGTTTCATTTTTTAAAAAAGATTTTATTTATTTATTTGACAGAGAGAGAGATCACATGTAGGCAGAGAGGGAGGCAGGCTCCCTGCTCTGCAGAGAGCCTGATGCGAGGCTCGAGCCCAGGACCCTGAGATCATGACCTGAGTTGAAGGCAGAGGCTTAACCCACTGAGCCACCCAGGTGCCCCTATGTATGTGTTTTAAGTTCTGCATCTTGTCAGGTTATCTAATAAATAACTGAGTCTTACATATTTATCAAACCCCTGAGGTCCAGTGCCCTAATTTTCTTCTTTCTTTTCATAGGTGAAAGAAAATGTAGATATATTGAAAGAAAGACTTGATCTGCTGGTTATAATACACACATTTTATTACCTTGAAATTCATTGACTATAGCAGATCTCACTCTGGCTGTATGTCTGTTTCAGGAGGTGAATTTGGACTTTAGTAATAGAGGGGGCTTTGAGAAATAGCTTTTTTTCCTATCTTTGTTTCATGATGACTCTTCATGGAATGTTTTACTTCTGAGTTATGTGTCCTACTTTATCAGGCATGAAACAGTTGGCCCAAAAAGGTAATACTTGAACCACAGATAAAAACAAAATAGACTTGAGTATACGTAATGTCAGTAATTAACTCCTCTTTTCACACTTGTGATTTTTCAAAAGTATCAGTCTCTAGGTAAATACTGAATACAGGTACTTCACCCAGTCGAGGTTTCAACCAACAGCAAGCAGGTACTAGTCTTGCAAAAAGACAGTGTCTAGCAGAAGGGAAAGATTGATTTTAAAATATGGTTGTAATGATACTTTTAACAATAGTTAATTCCATCCATGGCATTTAGTCAAAGCACAATAATAAAAGCCATATGTATAATGGACCAAGCATACCATGAATCATTTTAAATATATGATCTTCAGTTTTCCCATTATCCTCACAATATAAGTCATAGGCCTCTGCAGAGAGAGAGATAGATATGTGTGCAGAGACATATATATGTTATATATATATGTTTTTAAACAATGAGAATATAGGTGTTCCTATATATATACATATATATGTATATATATAGCCCATGCTCATTAGCATTCACTACCTATTTCCCCTAAGTTCTTTACCCACTGCAGCCCTCATATATATGTGTGTGTGTGTGTATATATATATATAGTAACACCTATGTTCTCATTGTTTAAAAACAACCTGAGCTAAGTTTAAATGTATTTGCCAGCATGGATTCAGTTTCCTCACCTGGAAAATTGGAAATGAAGTGTTAATTAAATTTTAGACTCAATCTATTTCTAGAATTCTTTGAGTATTTCATTATTTAGAATTAATTTAGTCAGTTGGCTTGTTTAACTGGAATGATTTACACACTCACTGATATGTGAAATTTTTATTACTTTTTATGTTGCTTTTTTATTTTTGGCCTATACTTAAATCTACTGTAGAAACAAGTTTTTTTTTTTTTAAGCTATATCAAAAATGGTATATAATTAAATTGACTTTCACTTTCATAAATGTGGCAAAATGGGAGAAATTTGGATAACTGAGAAAGTGAATCTGTGAATGAATTACTTTATTTCTTTGAGGCAAACTAAGACAGACTTTGCTTTTGGACTAGAATTTTCTTTGCTGTCAGACTCACATTTATAAAAACACTGCATTATGTAAGCATTTTTTCTAAAACAGCTTCATTGAGATATAATTTATTATTTAAAGGAGTTTTTAGTATATTCACAGAGTTACACAACCATCACCACAATCAATTTTAAAACATTTCATCACCCAAAAAATAAATCCCATGCTCATTAACATTCACTACCTATTTCCCTCTAAGTTCTTTACCCAATGCAGCCCGTAGACCTAGGTAACTACTAATCAACTTCATGTTTTTCTTTCTTCCTTTCTTTCTTTTTTTAAGATTTTATTTATTTATTTGAGAAAGAGAGAGAGAGCATGAGAGGGTAGAGGTCAGAGGGAGAAGGAGACTCCCCACCGAGCGGGGAGCCTGCTGTGGGATTTGATCCCAGGACTCCAGGATCATGACCTAAGCCAAAGGCAGTTACTTAACCAACTGAGCCACCTGAGGGGCCCCAACTTTATGTTTCTATAGATTTGCCTAATCTACACGTGTCATATGAGTACTTGTTCAATTAACAGACATTTGGGTAATTTCCATTTTTTGGCTGTTATGAGTAGTACTACCACTATGAACATTTAGTTACAACTTTTTGTGTGGCCATATGTTTTCATTTCTCTGGATATATACCTAGGAGAAGAATTGCTGGGTCATATGGTAACTATGTTTAACCTTTTGAGGAACTACTAGACTGTTTGTTGAAGTGGCAGCACCATTTTACATTCCCATCAGCAGTATATATGGATTGATCCTCACCAGTACTTGTTATTATCAGTGTATTGAGTGTTGATCCAAAAATGGTGTATCTATGTAACCTGGTTGAATCATTTTGACTCACTATTTTTTATCTAGCATCTTTAAGATATTAATAACACCAAGTTAAAGACTGAATGTATGAGAGAACCAATCTTTCTTTTATGTAAATTATACTCAGTCAGAAAATAAATCAGAAGAAAAGATTCCATCCATAGTAACAATATGATTTTTTTTTAAATCTAGGGGTAAACTTTAAAGGAATGTGAAGAACCCATGTAAAGAAAACTGAAACAAAAACAACAGGATTCCATAAGCAAAACCTTAAATGAATGGGGTTAGGAAGAAGTATCGTGTAAAATGAGAACTCCCTGCAGATAAATCTATAAAGACCATGACCGTCCCCCCAAATTCTAATAGGATTTTTAAAAAACTGACAATTTCATTTGGAAAAATAAACAGGAAAATTCTGAAAAAGGAAATGTAAAGAGGGAAGAATTACTCTAATTTTTATGTTGAAAAACACCATAATCACAGATAAAAGAGTAATAACAGCTGACAGAAAATACCTGTAACATTTCCAGAGAGTTGGTATCTCTAATATAAAATAATTAGGGAAAAAAAAAAGATGAAAAATCTACTTAAAGAAATGTAGATAGCTAATTCATAAATGACCAAAAAAACTAAAAAATTACTAATAGTTAAAAAAACCAAAGATTTGAAAATAAGACATTTTCACTACCAGATTAGAAGATAATTAAAATTTAATAATTACTTATAGGGAGTTAGGAAAGATACACTGTTATATATATGATAACCTTTTGGAGTTCCTGTCATTCTAAAATTTGTCATTCTAAATTCTAAATTCTAAATTTAAATTCTAAATTCTAAATAATTGCCAAAATTTTAAATGGGGGCACTTTATTTTATTTTTTAAAGATTTATTTTAGAGAAGGAAAGAGCACGAGCAGGGAGAGGGGCAAGGAGGGTACAGAAGGATAGGGAGAGAATCTTAAGTAGATTCCACGCTGAATGTGGAGTCCATCACATGGCTTGATCTTACGACCCCGAGGTCACGATTTGAGCTGAAACTGAGAGTAGGACAGCCAACCAGCTGAGCCACCCATGTGCCCCAAATGGGCACACTTTAATCAATCCTACTTGTAGGAAATCATCATGAAAAGTTATTCAAATACACAAATACTTAAAGAATATTTGCTGTCTTATTCACTAATAAAAAAGACTGACATACTGATACATGCTACAACATGGAGGAACCTTAAAAACGTGCTCAGGGAGGAAAGAGGGACACGAATGACCACATATTATATGATTCCATCTATATGAAATGTCCAGAAAAGCCAAATCTATAGATGCTGAAAATAGTGGTTATTTAGTGGTTGCCTAGGTCTGGCAATAGGAGGAGAGGTTGGGGGTAACGGAGAGTGACCACTATGGACAAGGGGCTTTTTTGAGGAGGAAATAATAAAAGTATTCTAAAACGGATTCTGTTGATAGTTAACAACTTGCGAACATACTGACAGCCATTGTACACTTCAAATGGGTAAATTGAATGCTTTGTGAATTATATCTCAATAAAACCTTTATTAAAAATTAGGTTATCCTAGGCTTTTCAAAAAGTGTGAAATATTACATCCTTAGATAGGGCTGTTCAGAAGAGGTGGCATTTGTCCTGGGTCTTGTAAAGATTCACAGAATTTCAAGATTCAGCTTGAAAGATGGCTGTAAGGTGTTGGTTCCATAACAACTCACCTCAGAGTATAGTAGCATTAAAAAAAAGCCTGCCACTTTATTTTATAATCTCTCACACTTCTGTGAGTTGACTCGCTCTGCTGGTCTCACGAGAGGTCTCTCCTGCAGTGGCAATCAGAGGGCAGCTGGGTCTGGAGTCATGTGGAGGCTCACTGGGATGCTGGCGTAGTTGGTTCTCTCTCCCTTTTTGTGTAGTCTCATCACAAGGAGGCAGTATCTCATTGATTTTCACTTTCTTAATGATTAATGATGTTAAACATCTTTTCATGTGCTCATTGGCTATTTATACATCTTCTTTGGAGAAATGTTTGTTGTTTTTTTTTTCCCTTGCCTGTGGTTTTGGTGTCAAATCCAAGAAATCATTGCCAAATCCAGCGTCGTGAAGATTGCTCCTTATGTTTTCTTCCAAGGGTTTTTATAGATTTAGCTCTTGCTCTTTCTTTTTTTTTTTTTTTTTTTTTATCTAAAGATTTATTTATTTGACAGAGAGAAATCACAAGTAGACAGAGAGGCAGCCAGAGAGAGAGAGAGAGGGAAGCAGGCTCCCCGCTGAGCAGAGAGCCCGATGCGGGACTCGATCCCAGGATCCTGAGATCATGACCTGAGCCGAAGGCAGCGGCTTAATCCACTGAGCCACCCAGGCGCCCCTAGCTCTTGCTTTTAAGTCTTTGTTCCATTTTGAGTTAATTTTTATTTATGGTATGAGATAAAAGTTCAACTTTATTCTTTTGCATATGGTTACATTTGGATATTTTATATAAAATGAATTTTTGTTAGTCTTTATAGGTTTATAATGGTATTATGATCATATTAAGGAATTTTAATTTTAAGCTAAAGAGATTTATGCAGAATGATACTGTAGAAGTGAGTGGGTATGTAAGGGGAAGCCAGATTTGGTAATATGTGTGAAAATTTCCAAAATGAGGGGCGCTTAAATGGCTCAGTTGTTTAAGTGTCTGACTCCTGATATCAGCTCAGATCTTGATCTCAAGGGTATGAGTACAAGTCCTGCATTGGCCTCCAGGCTGGGAGTGAAGCGAACTTTAAAAAAGAAAGAAAGAGAGAGAGAGAGGAAGAAAGAAAGAAAGAAATGAAAGGAAAGGAATTGAAAAGAAAAAGAAATTTTTCAAAATGAAAAGTTAAAATGGAGAGTTAGTAAACCAGGAGAATGGTGTTTAGAAACCTAGAGGCATGTTGGTGGAGGGATGGGGTAACTGGGTAACAGGCATTAACGAAGGCATGTGATAGAATGAACACTGGGTGTTATATGCAGCTGATGAATTACTGAACTCTATATCTGAAGCTAATGATACACTATATGTTAACTAATTGAATTTAAATAAAATAAGTTAAAAAAAAAAAAGAAACCTAGATGCCGAGTTTCTGTAAATAGTCAGTGGGCAACTTTGCTAGATGCTATAGAGAGGTCCATTAGAGTAAAGACAGAAAAGGGGATTTAGCAGCTCTCTTCATGACTGTGGATATAGCACTTTTAGTAGACCATATGGACTAAAACTGGTTAGCAGAATTTTTGAGAGGATAGAAACATTGGAGAAAGCAAGGTGGAGTCACTCTTGATATTAAGAAAAGCTATTTCTAATAAACCTAAAGGATTATAAACCTCTGATTAAAATTACAAAAGAAAAGTATGAAGTCAAAAGCCAAAGGCCCCATCGTTCTTCCCCTTCTTCTCACCCACCCCCTCCAGTTTCAGTCTTCAGTTTGCTCTTGAGACGTGTGGCTACTGAATGAAGAGAATGGAACCTGAGTGTGTGGGAGATTGCTGAGAGGGAGACTCAAACATGCCTTTGCCTGAGAAGAGCTAGTGGAAGGAAAGAAAAATTGAAAACGGAACTGAAGGGGACTAATGGGATAAGGCCCAGAGAAGATAAAAGGAAGAGATTCCTTAAGGGAGTCTCCAAGTTGGAGAAAGGTACAGAGGTACTCATTTTTTTGAGCCTGGAGGACAGAGATGGCTTCGGTTTTCTCTCTTGAGTAATAGACATAGTTCTCTGCGGAGAGTGATTGAGGTTTGGATAAGGTTGGTGGCATCTTGTGTGTGGTCACATTTGGTGTAACCACAGGAATGTGCAAAAGCACTGCCGTGAGGAGGACCCAGCTCAGGCTCCAGCTATGATCAAAATGACTTTTTCATTGAGGAATGCCATCATCTGGGGAGACGTGCCATCTCACTGTTGGCCAGGGATGACTCAGTTCTTTGGCTGGTTGATTAGGGAGGTGTTTCTCCCTTAACCTTTCTCTGGGTAAGTTTCCTAAAACTATGCGTTCACGTTTGAAAGAGCTCAAGCAGGGCTCTCCGAGGTCTGGAGTACTCTAGTAGCTGTGCTTCTTCTTTGTGAGCCTCTTGGGTAAGGAAAGACTCACAGGTGAAGGAACATTTTGACAGAATGATGACATTATGGCAGTGAAACCACTTTCACTTCCTCCTTTAAAGAGGAAGGTAACAGAAAGCTTGTCCCTGGCCATTAGTCATCTTGTAGTAACAGTCCAAATGTGGTCAGGGTAGATTCCATTTGGTGTATTCTGAATATCTATGTTATTGAGAATTAAATGGTTTTTGTATGTATCAAATTGGGTATTGATGAGCCTCATGTAATATTTTGTAGAAATAAAAATGGAATTTTGTTACCCACTTTAGAAAACAGAATTGTCTAAATATCTAAAATTTGTCCTTGCCAAATACTTGTCCATCTGTGTGTGTGTGCGTGTGTGTGTGTGAGGAAATTGGTTTTCTCAAGATTTTATATAAAGGCAATTGGTTTTGCTCAAGATTTTATGTACTAAAAATTGCTTATTAAACATTACATTTTAGAGGGTTTAAAAGGTGAGCTTTGCTTTACTTTTTATATTTTTTAGGAGACCCGTGTACAGTATCCTCTCAGTTGGAGTTAGAAGAAGCCTTTAGGCTTTATGAGCTAAACAAGGATTCTGAACTCCTGATTCATGGTAAAGAAGTAGTCATTTCTTACTCTTCTAGAGCTCCAATTTTTTTTTTAAACCCTATATTCTTGACATTTTAAAACATAATCCTGATGTCATTTTCTTAATGTCTACTCTCATTGCTATGTGACTGCTCATATTCAGTAGTTTCTCATATGGTAGAGAAAATAAAATCAATCATCTTAGACTCCTGGAAAATTTGTTATTTGGGTATGCCTTCGTGGATATTAAATTGATCTTCTCTCAAGTGTTTCACCTCAAAGTTTAAGAGAGAATTTAAAATTGAGTGCCTAGTAGGATTCTCCTGAGTCATTCCCTTGCAGTTTTGTAATGTATGCAAATAATGATCTCCAAAAAGAAGGTACCTGAAATGTCCTTTCTTTTATTTGAGGGCTAATAGTGAAACTATTTGCATAGTCATAGAGATTACTGTGTTAAACATCTGCAGGCCCACAAGCTGGCGAGTGGTAGAGAAGAAGAAAAGAAACGCAGCCATCATGTAATGGTGCATTGTAGACCAGGGTATAGAATCTAGGTATTCCGCTTCCAAGTCTATGTTCTTTTCATTCTACTATGCTACCCCTCAAATTTTTTATGTCCTGTAAAACCCACTTAATATATCACATTTCACTGCAATCCATCGGCAATATTTCATGTAATATTTTTAGGAGGCCAAATCTAGAGAACTCTTTAAAACTTGAGCAAATGTAAATTGCCCGTAAGTATAGTGAGTCAACACCTTGTTATTAGTCCCTTGTACTTTTCTTTACAGTGTGTCTTTTAAAAATCAGTAGCTGGATATTGTCTACCTTCATAGTTTGAGATAGTGACTCCTAAGGGATCTGTAATCTAATTGGTTGAGGTCCTAGCAGAATGTCAGAAGTCATCCATTTTTGGAGTCATTTCTTTCTAGAATAAAACTGCAATGAATGTTGAAAGAAGTGATTGATCAGGAGTATTAAACAGTTTGTTTTAAGTTTTTGTTATTTTTATACCATAGCACAACTGAAGTTAACTTATATTTCAACTTTTAAGAATATATAAGGACCCATACTTCTCATACTTTGTGTTTTTTTAAGCCATGTCCTTTTGTACACCACAGACTACAAATAGTTAACTAGTTCATAAATATACTGTCTTTATTTTCTATCTCTTTATGAAAATGGCCTGAATTAACATGTTTATAAATTTGTAGTTCCTAAGATAAAAAGTATATTTTTTGGATTTGGGTAATCTTAGTTCTGTAAATTTTTTCCTAAATTCAGTATACATTTTTTAAGAACTGTAATGGTTTGTGTTCATATTTGTATACATTTTCTTTCTTTCTTTTTTTTTTTTTTTAAGATTTTATTTATTTATTTGTCAGAGAGAGAGATAGCACAGGCAGGCAGAATGACAGGCAGAGGCAGAGGGAGAAGCAGGGTCCCTGCTGAGAAAGGAGCCTGACCTGGGACTCAATCCAGGACACTGGGATCATGACCTAAGCCGAAGGCAGCCACTTAACCAGCTGAACCACCCAGGCGTTCCTGTATACATTTTTCTAATTCTGTTTTAGTTATTCATTTTAGCAAACTTGACAGTACGACAAAGATTTAAGGAAATAGTTCAAGGTTTTTCTAAGGGCAAAAACATCACTTAGTAACATAATAGGAACTAGTGTGATAATTTGAGCTTCTAATGCATTTGATTTTGGCTCTTAACTTTTATGAAAACTTTTTTCATATAGACCGAATAAACCAATCCCTTGAAAAAATATTACTGACTGTGTGCTAAATATCTTGTGTCAAGAGAGGGTTAGGTTGAAATTTGGGTCAATTTTTTTGATTTAGAATTTTTCTATGTAATTTGTATGTTTTCAATTTTCTATATTAATTTTAATTTCTTTTCTTTTAGTCTTCCCTTGTGTACCAGAACGTCCTGGAATGCCATGTCCAGGAGAAGACAGTGAGTGTGTATTTACTTCATATCTTTGAACGTAGAGTTATTTATGGCATAAAGGCACAAGTGAAAGGAAATCAGAAATAGAACTTTTAGTCCATTTCATTTCTTTTCCATTCTTCAGTCTAATTTAGGCTATCTTAGCAACTGCCTAAATTCTCCACTTTTGCCAGATGAAAATCAGGCAGTTTTTAGTTACAAGTTACTGACATGAATATCTGTTTTACATTTGAGAGGAAAATTAAGTGAATTTTAAGTCATGTTTCTTCCTAATTTTTAATTTTGGAAATTTTCAAACCTATGGAGAAGTGAAACAACATTGAAAACAAAGACACAAAGATATCCTTTGCCTTCATTGACCAATTATTAAGATTTTCTATGTTTGTTTATTTCTGCATCTGTATGTGTTCACACATAGACATACATGTATATACATAAGGAACATGCTTGTTTATTTTTATTTTTTTTGTGTGTAACATTTGAAAGTAACATGATGCTTCCTTTCTAAGTACTTGAAAATGCATAGTTAGCAATTGTTAGGGATTTTCTTTTCAATGTCTCGGCTGATAGTTACCATTAGTAAAAAGAACTGAAAGAATAAACAACTATCTGGTCTGATGGAACTTAAATATGTAAACTTATTTATGATCATAAGTTACTGCTTTTGATATTTTGTATAGCTTATTAGTTGTGGATATTACTCATTTTCATTTGTGGTTTCTGCACATATGCATGACTTTACAAGAATTGTGATAAATATTTTCCTTTGAATTAAATGAAATAGTTTTAAACTTGAAGTTCCGTGACTCTTTTTTTTTTTTTTTAGATTTTATTTATTTATTTGAGAGAGAAAGAGAGAGTGAGTGCACAAGCGGGGGGAGGGGCAGGGAAAGAAGGAGAAGCAGACTCCTGACTGAGCAGGGAGCCTGACATGGGGTCAGGATCATGACCTGAGCTGGCAGTTAAGGCAGACGCTTAACTGACTGAGCCTCCCAGGCGCCCCAGTTCTGTGACTCTTCCTGCAACTTGCTGAAGAAAAATAAAAGAGATATGAATATTTTATATAGAGAGTTGAATGTACTATTTAGGAAGATGGGGAAATTTAAGGAAGTAGGTAGAACACTGAAGTAGTAGTGAAAAATGTAGGTCTGAATTCAGAGAATATTTCCCAGAGTTCCAATGATGGATGGATCAAAGACTGAGCCACCCAGGTGCCCTTAGGTTAAGATATAATTAACAGAAATTTTCTGCCTTGGTTACTCCTAACAGAATAAATAAATAAAAATAAAAGTATCTGTATTTAAGGTTCTGTATTATGTTATCTTAAGATTTCTAATTTAGAGCATTTCACTAGTTTTTTCTATCTTAATTTTAAATGGTAAACCCAGTGCTACATCGGCTTTAAAATATGAGTTTAGAAACCTAATGGAATCTTTCTACAGTATTAACTATCACTGTGGAATGTTAATAGTAATGACTAATAGGCAATATATATAATAGTGATTGACTTAACCAAAGTTACACAGGTCAACTAGATTTGGTCTTAGGGAAGCTCTTTGTTTAGAAAATTTATTAATATAAAAACCTTGATTAAAGATTAATGGGGAGGGGCACCTAGGTGTCTCAGTTGGTTAAGCCTCTGACTCTTGATTTCCAGCTCAGGTCATGATGTCAGGGTTATGAGATCAGCCCCACTTTGGCTCAGTGCTGGGTATGAAGCCTGCTTAAGATTCTCTCTCTTCCTCTCCCTCTGCCCCTCTCCCCCTCTTAAAAAAAAAAAAAAAGAAAAATTAGTGGGGAAGATAACATTCTTGTGGTTGCAGAGTGTCCCCTTTAGAGCATCTATGAAAAGTAAAATGTACCTTTACAGTGAAGAGAACAAGCAGTCACTGCCTTTAACAGAGTGATTGAACTGGGAGTCAGCAATCTGACATTTTTTTTTTTTAATTTTACTTATTTATTTGACAGAGAGAGGGGGAGAGATCACAAGTAGGCAGAGAGGCAGGCAGAGAGAGAGGGAAGCAGGCTCTCTGCTGAGCAGGGAGCCCGATGCGGGACTCAATCTCAGGACCCTGCAATCATGACCTGAGCCGAAGGCAGAGGCTTAACCCACTGAGCCACCCAGGTGCCCTGCATTTGTGTATCTCTTAATGTGATACCACAGGCAATATATATCACCTATGTATTATTTTTGCCAAAAGTATTTGATACTGATTCTAATGAGGAAGCAGACAAATGCAGAATGTAGGACATAATATAAGACAACTGCCTGGACTCCTCTTTTTTTTTTTTTTTAAACAACATCACAAAGGAAAAACAGCAAATATGGCAACATGACTGTTTCAGCCTACATTCAAGAAACAAAAAAGGTATAGCAACCAAAGGCAATGTTTGAATCTTGCTTGGATCCTGGAGAGAAAGAGAAAGCTGTGAAAGATACTTTGAGGGCAAATAGGGAGATTTGCATTTGAGCTATTAGGGGATATTGAATTAATGTTGATTTTCTAAGACATGGTAATGGTGTTAGGGTTAAATAGCATTAAGAGAAACACCCTTAAATTAATCTAAGGCAGTAAGTGGATAGTTAGGTATTTAAGGGTGAGATGCTATGTCTGCAACTTACTTTTAAAGGATGCAGACAAAAGGAGAGGAAAGCAAATGCGGCATAATGTTAGGTATTGGTAAGTCTGCATGAAGGATTAACTGTTCATTGTTCTAGGCTTTCAGCTTTTCTGTGGGCTTAAAATTGTTCAAAATTAAAACTGGGGGGAAATTTTTTCTTAAAGATTTTATTTATTTTATTCTTGTAAGAGAGAGCACAAGAGAGTGAGAGGGGGTGGAGGTGGCATGTAGGGGCAGAGGTAGAAGCAGACGCAGGGTTTGATCCAAGATCCTGAGATCGTGACCTGAAGTGAAGGCAGATGCTTAACCAGCTGAGCCACCCAAGTGTGCAAAAATTGGGGGGGGGGGGGGGGGGGGGATTAAAAGACAGAAAAGCCTTAATAGTAATTTTTAATACACTTTTGCTCCATAGGCTTTGTTTTCATTAATTCCTTGGTGAATCTGTTTTATTTCTTCACTTTCAGGTTTTTATCAGAATATTTTTTTCTTAAAAAAAAAAGAATATTTGTTTCTTAAAGTGAATATCATGAAAGAAGGTCACAGACTTAATTATAAGAAGACTTTTATTCACACTTGCTCTTTTTCCTTTTTTTAACGTTTTATCTCTCTTTAGAATCTATCTATCGCAGAGGTGCGCGCCGCTGGAGAAAGCTTTATTGTGCAAATGGCCACACTTTCCAAGCCAAGCGTTTCAACAGGGTAAACCTTAGTTTGTAGAATGTTAATAACTTGAGATATCTGGTTTTTTTCTCCCTACTGTGAAGGAAGGGTAGTCTTCTTTCCCCTTTTAAAGGAGTCAGTAGGGTGACACGCTCCCATTTTGCTTGGGGCAGTATCTGTGTTATCTTGAGGTAATTTTTAATAGCATCTCCTTTCACTCTTAAAAATACCTCTGATTGAATTGTACAGTTACCTTAGCTAAAAGAAAGTTGGCTTTTTTACTATAATTTTAGACAACCAGAAATAAGCAAAGTTTATTTTGCAAACCTTTTAATGTGATTTTAACTTTGTTTCAGAAATAATAATTGCAAACCACTTATCTAGCTTTTACTAAGTACCAGGTGCTTTTCCAAATGCTTGACGTCTCTTGACCCATTTAATCTTTACAACAGCCTTGTGAATTAGGTACTACATATTTCTGTTTTATAGATGAAAAAAGCTGAGGTGTGGGGCAGTTAAGTAACCCCAGACAGGGGTCCATCTCACCCCCCTGAAATCATGCCCTGAGCCCAGATCAAGAGACAGACGCTTAACTGACTAAGCCACCCAGCTGCCCCTTATTTTTAGTATTTTGGCAAATGATTATGACATTTTATTTGCTAATAAATTGCTGTTGAATTACTCTTTGCAGCGTGCCCACTGTGCCATCTGTACTGACCGAATATGGGGACTTGGACGTCAGGGGTATAAGTGCATCAACTGCAAACTCCTCGTTCATAAGAAGTGCCACAAACTTGTCACCATCGAATGTGGGCGGCATTCTATGCCACCGGTAAGGCACAACTGTCTTTTTTTAATAGAACATTTTCAGTAACACTGCTAGGATGGAGGGCTATAATACGCGGGTGGTAAGGAATCACAGTTAAACACTGTTGATATAGAACCTAACTTTACAGTCCAGTTGACATATTGTGAGTTTTGGAATTATTATTAGAAATTTTGTTATGGTATGTAGCTAACTTTTTGATTTAATCTGCTACAGAATCATCAGGTTAAATTAGGTAGAGGTAGGCAGAACTATTTGAGAGCCTTTTTTTCTTCCTTAAGATAAACTCATTAGTTTGTAGCTCCCATTGTTTTAGCATCTACACTAAACAGAGATCAGGCAAGAAGAATCAGAGGCTTCATGTTTGCTATTTAAAGTGTGTGATTACTGGGGAGATTTTGAATTTAAAATTTTTATTTTCACTTTCTATTTTAAACATGCAGTTACAACATGTTCATTATAGAAAAAAAGGGGAATATAGATAAAGAAAAATTACATAAAAATCCCCTGTGAAATCTACTGTCTAAAGATAAATTGTCTTCTGGTGTATATCCTTCCAGAACTTTTTCTGTATAAATGTATATGCATACTTAAAATTTTTCCATATAGGAAATTTCTATAAGGAAAAATTTTAAATATTTTTAAGAGTCACTATAATAGTGTAATGAACTTCCATATACCAGTCCCCCAACTTCAGTAGGTACCAGCTCATGACCAGTCTTAGTTCAGCTGCACCCCCACCCGTGTAACCTGCTTTCATCCTGTGTTATTTTGAAACAAATCTAAAAGATAAGGACTTTTAAAAACGAAAAAGCAAATTCCTTATATCGAATATTCATCTAGGCAATGTTCAACATTCCAGTTGCCTCATAAATGTGAAAATTTTTAGTTTTCATTCTGAATCCGTATCTAAATGAAGTTCATATTTGCACTTGACTGATATGTGTCCTAGTATTTTCTCAACTTATTGATTCTTCCATTTCTCTCTCTCTCTCTCTCTCCGCCCCCCCTTAAAATTTAAATGTAGAAGAAATTATGTTGTCATTTAAAGTGTTGGAGTATTTTTCTCTTTGCTTCTCTATGGTTATGTTTAAAATGTTCCCTTGTCCTTTTTATTTTCTGTGTATTATAGTTGGATCTAGAAGTTTAATTAGATTCTGGCTTTTCTTTTTTCTTTTTTAAAATTTTACTTATTTGTTAGAAAGCATAAGCAGGGTTGGGTGGTAGGGGGTGGAGCAGGCAAAACAGGCAGAGGGAGAAGCAGGATCCCCGCTGAGCAAGGGAGCCTGATGCAGGGCTCTATCCCAGGACCCCGGGATTATGACCTGAGCTGAAGGCAGACACTTAACCAACTGAACCACCCAGGTGGCCCCCTGGCTTTTCATTTTTGGTTTTTATAGACTATTTTTGAGACTGCTTCATATAAGGTGGAGTGTTTATCAGAATGTGCTTAATGTTTGAGTCTCATTCTTTTAAACAAAAGTGAGATCATATATATACTGTTCTCTAACTCCTTTTTTTCACTTAACTGTATTTTGGTCACCTTTCCATATCTATCTATATCCTCTTCAATTTTAGCATAGTATTTGGTTACATATCTATGTCATAGTTTACTTAACCTTGTTCCTCATTATTTTATATTTGATTTGTTTTCTACATTTTCCTGTAAAGAAAATCATAGGACATTTCTGGTAAATAAATCTTATTATTTCCTTAAGAATCCAGAAGTAAATTACTGGCTTAAAGGATATGCATTTTTAAAAAGATCTGGATACAGGGGTTCCTGGGTGGCTCAGTCGGTTAAGCAACTGACTCTTGATTTCAGCTAAGGTCATGATCTCAGGGTTGTGAGATTGAACCCTATGCTGAGCTCCACATTGGTGGCTCTTTGGTATTAGAAATATTTAGCTAGTTCATTTAAGCTCAGGAGTGGGTTTATCATTAGGGAGGTGAAAATTGCATCTTAAGGGAAAAAAAACTAGGCCAAAAATTGTGAACATAATTTATTTAGGCTACTGTGATATTCTTGAGTATTCTTAGGTGATGGAATGACCTGTGTAAATTTATAAATGTAGAAGGAAAGAGGGATAGAATTAGTGATTATTGATAATCACTAAATGCATTGTAAAATCCAGGAGCCAATCCAGACAGCCTTAAAATTATAACTGTGTAAGGGGCACCTGGCTGGTGCAGTCAGTAGAATGTGTGACTTTTTTTTTAAAGATTTTATTTATTTATTTGAGAGAGAGAGCATGAACAGGCAGAAGCAGCAGAGGGAGAGGGAGAGGCAGACAGGCTTCTCACTGAGCAAGGAACCCAACGCAGGGCTTGATCCCAGAACTCTGGGATCATGACCTGAGCCCAAAGGTAGAGGCTTAACCCACTGAGCCACCCAGGCATCACGAGAATGTGTGACTCTTGATCTCAGAGTTGTGATTTTGAGCCCCATGTTGGGTGTAGACATTACTTAAAAATAAAATCTTAAAAAAAAGTTAAAACTGTCTTAACTAATGCTCCTTCTCAACTTTACTCTTTTTTTGTTGGTATTTGTTAAACCTGGGTCCAAAATTAATGAATTAGAACATTTTGGTTTGAATTAACATTTTTCCTGAGGTTATGGGCAGTGAGTTTTTTTTTTTTTTTTAAGATTTTATTTATTTGACAGAGAGAAAGATCACAAATAGGCAGAGAGACAGACAGAGAGAGAGGTGAGGAGAAGCAGGCTCCCCGCCGAGCAGAGAGCCCCATGCGGGACTCGATCCCAGGCCCCTGGGACCATGACCCGAGCCGAAGGCAGAGGCCCAACCCACTGAGCCACCCAGGCGTCCCGGGCAGTGAGTTTTTTAAGTCAGTTTCTAGAATGTATTGCTTTTCTTTATTTGGATCACTGGCACTTTTGAGAATCTTCAGAAAAATGGGAAACCCACAAAATTTTAGATTTATAGACTCATCTTCAGACTCAACTAAGGAACTTAGGGACTAGAGCCTCCCTTTGCCAAAGATGTAAAGTGAATGTGTGGAGCTTATAGGAAGAATAGTATAGAAGAAACACAAATCAAAGTAGATAGAAGTTCAATTTGACTTCTAATTGATGGTCTGAAGTTAGTTTTCTGTTTCTTCTGTTATCTGTGAAATGTGACTAGTATTATCTCATTCATGGGAATATTGCATGGTTTCATATAATTAAACATAGTAATGGAGTTTTCATTTATTAATTTCTATTCTTTCAAGTTTAAATTTTAATATGCTGTGTCGCGTCGAAATAATGTTTCTGAATTTATAGTGTTAAGACTGGGATTTAGAAAGAGCCTGCTAAGTTACTGTGTCTTTGGAAATGTTTGTAGGAACCAATGATGCCCATGGACCAGTCATCCATGCATTCAGACCATGCACAGACAGGTAAGAACGACACTGGCAGGAAC
The DNA here is from genome assembly GCF_022355385.1 of Mustela nigripes. Lineage (NCBI taxonomy): Eukaryota > Metazoa > Chordata > Mammalia > Carnivora > Mustelidae > Mustela > Mustela nigripes. The sequence goes on along the minus strand of NC_081558.1, from coordinate 125,347,705 downwards.
TGTCATTCATCACCAAGTGTCATTTAAAGCTTCTTTAGGTGACGCTTCCGCTTAAGCTTGAAACCATTTATGTTCTTCCCAAATAAAAGTTAGCCCCATTTTGCAGTGGTACTCTCCGTCATAATATTTAACATATACCTTTAGCATTTTAAGAAGACAACTATGTAAACTACAATAAAGGACTCTTTTCTCGGATTCAGATAAATTTATTCTGAGACTTTTTCTTAAATTGAGCGACCTAGCTTTTTCAATAATGAAAAGACATACTGTTTTTGTGGGTCATGTTGATTCTTCAGGTGATCTGTTTTTATTAAAAGCTTTATTATTAGAAGTAGAAATTATGTAAAAGGTACAGTATAGAAAATTCAAAAAAGATCATGTGATCTTCCAGAACCTTAAATATATATCTGTGAAATTTAGAGAGCAATTAATTGGGCAGAATGTACTGATCTTGGATGAATCAAGAAAGGGAAGGTGAGGGAGTTTTTCTGGAAGGACGGAATATACTTTCTTGTTCATACAAGAAGCTGGTTATATGAAACGGGCTCTGTGTGTGTGTGTGTGTGTGTGTGTGTGTGTGTGGCCTGAAGTAGCTTTAAGGAATAGAAACCTAGAGTTCAGTCTTTGTCAGTTCTTTACTTGACCTATGTGGTATGGTAGTTAGGAACATTTTAAGTATGAAGGAAGTGAAGAGTAAAAACCAAGCGCCCCCTAACTCTGTGCCTTAGTCATACTGAAATAATTGAATAAGGTTTATGGAGTCACCCTTAGAGAAGGAACTGATTAATTTGTGAAGAAGAGAATTTTTTTTTTTTTTAAGATTTTATTTATTTATTTAATTGACAGACAGAGATCACAAGTAGGCAGAGAAGCAGTGAGAGAGACAGGAAGGGAAGCAGGCTCCCTGCTGAGCAGAGAGCCTGACTTGGGGCTTGATCCCAGGACCCTGAGATCATGACCTGAGCCAAAGGGAGAGAGGCCTTAACCCACTGAGCCACCCAGGTGCCCCAAAGAGAAATATTTTTTAAATGCCAAAAATATTTGTTAAAATCAGTACTTGGTTGCAGTTGGTTATGGCTCTCCACTCTCATTAAAGATTAGGATTTAAGTCATAAATATATACAGTTTATTACTAGTAGGACAGATACTCAATTTTAAATAATGCAGACTTATTCTGAAATAAAAACTTAAGTCAAATCATGAAAACATTTTAAGTCAAACTCAGGTTAATGGGTGATATGTTTTCTCCTTTTTCTTTTTTTTCCCCATGTTTGGGATTGGGTTTTCAGTAATTCCATATAATCCTTCAAGTCATGAGAGTTTGGACCAAGTTGGTGAAGAAAAGGAGGTAAGATAATTAGTTTTATTGTACATTACATCATCAGCTTTTTAATAAGACTCGACAGTTAAAAAATATGACAATTAACTTGCTTAGATTTTTAAATCATAATGGTAAAAATGCAGAAATGATGTTTAATGATGCTAGAGTTTTATTCTGATTTAATCTAATTATTCATTTCATTTAAATTAAAACTCATGAGATAAGTTCTTTTTTTAACAGGAGAAAATAAAATTCAATAGCATACTTTCTTTTTAAGATAGTAGAACCTATAAAGTATAATTAAGAATGAGGTTTAGAATACTTGGTAGTATTGATAAGACACATTGTAAATCCTACCATTTTATGGGCTAATTGTTTATTTAAAATATAAATGATTGAGCATCTTGACTGCTACTATTTTTTCTATTAAACATTATATCAGCTTTTAAAGCAATAGGTTTTTAATTAAAATGATAATTTTTTTGAAAAAAAGCTTACAGTGAAAAAGATTTATCATGCCTCACACCTTCCACTCCCACTTTGACTTCTGAGAGCAACTCTTTTTAATCATTTCTAATTGTGCCTATAACACTTATAACTCATTTTTCCAACTTTATATATTTTAAGCCATAAAGGTTTAGTTCACAGTACCTCCCCCCTTTTCCTTCTCTTTCCAGTGTTTGATAGGCGCATTATGTTTTACTCTCCACTACCTTTAAAAAAGCCCCAACTTTTTATCATGGAAAATGTAATTAAAGGTAAACAGAGTAGTATAACAAAGCCCCTGTATCCATTGCCCAGATAAAACAGTTATCAGTGTATGGCCAGTGTTGTTCGGTCTACCTACTTCCTTTGCTCCTGCATTATCTTGAAGTACATCTGTTGATTACATATTTAATCTCATATCTTAGTTTTTTGTTCTATGTAAGTCAATAAGCTTGACGCTCTAGCCATTCCTTCTCTTTCTTCCAGTTTTCCTTTTTTATGTGCATATTTATTTTTACATTGCCAAGGTTGTTAACGTTTACGATCTGTTCTGCAGCCACAACTACGTCTTCCATATTTTGTTCACAGGTTGAATGAATCATTCAAAGAAGGAAATTCCTAATAATAAGGAATGAATTCTCTATTCTAACACCATGAATTGCTATAGTATTTCTTTCTTTTCAATCCTTGACACTTTTACAGCTTTTTGTTCTTTTTGGTTTCTGTTTATTGTTATTGATTGGTTTGTTTGTTTACCAAAGACTTATTTGCTTTTATCCTCAAGAGTTTTAATATTTTTTTAAGATTTTTTCTTATAAGTAACAGTCTATTGCACATCTTTTTTTTTTTTTTTTTAAGAGTTTTTTAAGATTTTATTTATTTATTTTACTGAGAGAGACACAGAGAAAGAGAGAACACAAGTCAGAGAGCAGCATAGGGAGAAGCAGGCTTCCTGATAAGCAGAGAGCCCGACACGGGCTTGATCCCAGGACCCCAGGATCATGACCTGAGCAAAGGCAGATGCTTAATGACTGAGCCTTTCAGGCGCCCCTTTTTAAGACTTTTATCATACAGTGAAGTATGCAAATCATGTCTATATAGATAAATGAGTTTTCATACACTTTGTAATGACCACCCTGACCAGAAAATAGGATCTACTAATATCCCAGAAGCTCATGTACTTTCTTCTAGTGACTAATGCTCCCTCCTCACTATAAGTGACCATTGTCTTAATACCAGAGATTAGTTTTGCTTTTTCCCCAAACTTTATATGAATGGATTCATATAGTATGTATTTTTCTGTGTCTGGCTTCTTTCGCTCAGTATTGTGTTTGTGAGATTCCGTTATGTTTCACGTAGTAGTATTTCATTTATGTTCACTGTTGTTTCAATTTATCTATTCCACTATTGATTCCCCCCAATTGGGATTGGTACGATATACTGTTATGAACACTCTTATAAGTGTAGTTTGGTTCACATATATAAAGATTTCTGTTAGGTATATAATTAAGAGTGGAATTCCTGAGTCACATGTTACCGAACTTTAGTGGATAATTCCAAACAGTTTTGCAAAGTGCTTGTATTATTTTATACTTTCACCGATAATGTGTGTTTGATTGCTTCACAAATCTTTGTCAGCACTTTTTAATTTTAATTTTAGTGAATCTGTTGAATGTGTAGTGGTAGCTCATTATAGTTTTTTTCTTTTAAAGATTTTTATTTATTTATTTGATAGAGAGAGATCACAAGTAGGCAGAGAGGCAGGCAGAGAGAGGGGGGAAGCAGGCTCCCTGCTGAGCAGAGAGCCTGATGTGGGGCCCGATCCCAGGATCCTGAAATCATGACTTGAGGTGAAGGCAGAGGCTTAAACCACTGAGCCACCCAGGCGCCCCTCATTATAGTTTTTTAATGTGCATTTCCTTGCACAACTTTTCATATATTTATTGGCCATTTGGGTATCATCTTTAGTTAGGTGTCTGTTTTTTTTAAATGAGTGGTCTTTGTTATGTTGTTTTATAGGAGTTCTTTGTAATTTCTTGACATTATTAGCCTTTTATTGGTTATATATTGAAAATATATTCTTCCACTCTGTGGCTAGTATTTTCACTCTGTTAATGGCATCTTCTGATGAATAGACATTCTTGATTTTTAAGGTAGTGAAATACATTCATCTTTTCCTTTTTGATACTGCTTTGGGGCCTTTTTATTTTTTTATTTTTTTAATTTGACAGAGAGAGAGAGAGATTACAAGTAGGCAGAGAGGCAGGCAGAGAGGTGGGGAGGCAAGCGCCTTGATCCCAGGACTCTGAGATCATGATCTGAGCTGAAGACAGAGGCTTAACCCACTGAGCCATCCAGGCGTTTTGGATGTCCTTTTGAAATCTGTTTTTCCCAACACTATTGAAGATATTGAAAAGGCTATACCTTCCCCCATTACTCTGCAAAGCTATCTCTTCATCAGTTATATGCTTATGACATGATCTAATTTTGGATTCTCTCTTATTTTTTGTTGTTTTATTATTATCATTGGGTATTGTGCTTCATGATCACTATAGCTTTATAATAAGTCTGTCTAGTAAAATTCATCTGCTTTGCTGTCTAGGGATTATCTTGGCTACTCTTCCTGGCTTTTTGCATTTCCATGTAAATTTTAGAATCAGCTTGCTGGTTTCTACAAAAATCAAGCTAATAAACCAAATTGATCAGTATATTTCAGAAAAAGTGACATCTTTACAATATGAAATCTTCAAACTATGAGCATGATATTCCTTCTCTTATTTAGGTGTTTAAAGTCTGTCAATGTTTTATAGTTTTCAGAATCCTTTAACTATAGGTATTGGATGTAAATGGTATTATTTTAAAATAAAATTTTCTATTTAATACTGTATTTCTATTTACTACTATAACATTAACTTTATTTATTTATTTTTAATTCTTTTTAAAACGGATTATTTATTTATTTATTTGACAGACAGAGAGCCCAAATAGGCAGAGAGGCAGGCAGAGAGAGAGGAGGAAGCAGGCTCCCCGCTGAGCAGAGAGTCTGATGCGGGGCTTGGTCCCAGGGCCCTGAGATCATGACCTGAGCCAAAGGCAGAGGCTTAATCCACTGAGCCCCCTGGCACCCCAATGTGGGAAGGATTTTAATTCTAGTTTATGTCTGAAGAGATCTGGGACAATTTAGATATCTCTATTTTGTCTTGTGTTTGTGTTATTCTTGGGAATTTGTTGAGCCTAAATTCTCAGATTTATTGACGTGAAGTTGTCCATTTCTGAGAATATGAAATGACATCCTTTTTTATTCCTGATAAAATATGTTGTGCATTCCCTTTTTCTTCATCATTCTTGCCAGGGGGTATCAGTTTCTATTAGTCTTTTCAGAGAATTAACGTTTGGCTCTTCTCTGTTGGATGCTTATTTACTATTCTAGTGCATTGGTTTCTCCCCTATTTCCTTATGCTTTTTTGTCATTCACTTTAAAATAATATCTTTTTGTTGTTGTTGTTGTTTTTAAAATTATTTATTTATTTATTTATTTGACAGACAGAGATCACAAGTAGGCAGAGATGCAAGCAGAGAGGGAGGGGAAGGAAGCAGGCTCCCTGTTGAGTAAGAGCCAGATGTGGGGCTCAATCCCAGGACCCTGGGACCATGACCTGAGCCGAAGGCAGAGGCTTAACCCTCTGAGCCACCCAGGTGCCCCTCATGTTAAAATATATCTTAATCTCTATTATGATTTCTTCTTTGGTCAGAGCATTATTTTCAAGTATACTGGTTTTTACATATTTGGAAAAAAAATTTTCTTTTTGAAAAATTTTTTGACTTCTAACTTAATTCCTCTATAAATCAGAAAATGCGTTGTATGTGATCTCTGCCCTTTGAATTTTTTTGAAATTTGCTTGGAGGCTAAGTTACATAAACATTAGTATATATTCCATACATATTTTCTAATACAGTATGTTTTGTAGTTATTGAGTGTGGTGTTCTGTACAGGTCATTTCGGTCAAGATTATTAACAATGTTACTCCATTTCTATTGCCTCACTGACAATTCTTTCTCAACCACAAGGTTACATTGTGGATATGTCTGTTCCTTGTTTGTTTTGTTAGCTTTTGCTTTATATATTTTGAGGCCATGTTATTGAATACATACAAATTTAGAATCATAATACTTCTATTGGATTAACCCTTTTTTATCATGAAATATCCCTTTCTGTTTTTAGTAATGCTTTTTGCCTTAAAATTCTTATGTTAGGTAATTGCTATGTAACAAATAATCCCAAAATTTAGTGACTTAAAACAACAAGATTTATGTCATAGTTTCTATGTGTCAGGAATCCAAGTATGACTTATCTGGGCCCTTTGCCTCAGAATCACATACAGGCTACAGTCAAGGTGCTGGCAATGACTGCTATTACCTCAAAGCTTGACTGGGGAAGAAGTTACTTCCATACTTATCTAATTGTTGACAGGATTCTGTCCTTGCCACAGGGGCCTCTCTATAAGGCAGCTTATAACAAAGTAGCTTACTTTATTTCATCGGAACAAGTAAGCCGTAAGATCCAGAGAGCGTGAATGCCAGCAGAGCAGAACTCAGTCTTTTGTAACCTAATCTCAGAAGTGACATCCTATTGCTTTTGCATTATTTTTTTAATTACAAGCAAGTCACTACATCCAGCCCATACTCAAGGGGAGGGGATAACACAAAGGCATGAATACTAGCTGGTGGGGATCATTGGGGGACATATTAGAAGTCAGCCTGTCACAGTAGGCTACAATTACTTTGTCTTTTATTGGTTTAGCTACAACTATCTTTTGGTTAGGATCATGACCTGAGCTGAAGGCAGATGTCTAACCTACTGAACCCTGTACTAGTGTTTTTAAATAGTCTTTATTTAGGTTTATCCACATTTTTTTCTTTTTGTTCTGCATTCCTTCCTGTATGTCTGTCCTTCCATATGAGATTCTCTTTCTTCTTGAAGAACTCAATATTTCCTTTAGTGAGAGGCAACTAGTGATGGACTTCTTTAGTTTGTGTTTGTCTGAAAATGTTTTTATTTCACTTTCATTTTGAAGGCTATTTTTGTAGATAAGCAGCGTATTTATATCCTTTTGCGGTGACATACCACTGGTTTCTGCTTCTGCCTTGTTATTGATTCTATGAAGGTGTTGTGCTTTTGTTCCATGTCATTCTCTTTTACAGTTTACAGTTAACTACATTTAAAGCCTGTAGATTGCCTTATCTCCTTAACATTCTGTGCTTTCTTAATCTGCTCTAATCTGATTTCTTTCACTCTTTATTTATCCTTATTACCACATCAGATTTTTATTTCTAGATTTCTGTAAATGACCCTTCTCTTGAAACATCACTTTCCTTCAGTTTTCATAATACTTTTTTCCTTCTGATTTGCACTTGTTTTTCTTAAAATTTGGTCTTTGCTTTTCTTGATAGTCTTCACGTGAGAAAATTCATACTTAATTCTTATGGGTACATCTGTTGATTATATGCAGAGGATTTTGCAGATATGTTAAAAAAGATTATCTTCCAGTGTTCTCTATAAATTACTAGAAGCCTAAGTTTCTAGTTTCTAAGTTTCTAGTTGTAAATGAATTTAAGGCTAATTTTAATTTAAGGCTACTGCTCATTCCAAAGGAGCCTTGGTACTGTGTAGAAAAAAATATTTTCTACTAGTTAAGCTGTCTCATGCTTGTTTTCTGTCTATAGCTTTTTTGAAAGTGTCTCTGTCGTCGCATTAGTTCAGATGTCTTATATCAAGCTTCCAGTAGACTCTTTAATCTTGATATCCCATTGTAGCTTGTATCTCAGGATGAAAAACCAAGCCTATTATCTCAATAGCTCTGTCAATCTTATCCTGTGTGCACACTTTGTTTTTCTGTTAGTAGTACCTCCAATCTCCAGGTCATCAAAGTTAGTGTCATTTTTAAAATTCATGTATCTTCATTGCCTCCAGACCCAAATTTTATCAGATCTTAAGATACCCTTTAACACTTCCCAGATTTCAACTTCCTGTGACTATCCCTCTGAGCTCAATTCATGAATTGATCCTACGTCCTGTGTAGTTAGATTATATCATTTGGAATGATGTAAGAAGAGAATTATTAAGAACTTAGAAGATATTTTAAAATCTTCTTAGGTATAATCAGGTGTTATAAATATAACGTATTACGTAAAATTTCTCCAGGCATAACTCTTTGATGTAAATGTTCTTGACAGGCAATGAATACCAGGGAAAGTGGCAAAGCTTCATCCAGTTTAGGTCTTCAGGACTTTGATTTGCTTCGGGTAATAGGCAGAGGAAGTTATGCCAAAGTACTATTGGTGCGATTAAAAAAAACAGATCGTATTTATGCAATGAAAGTTGTGAAAAAAGAGCTGGTCAATGATGATGAGGTAAGTACAATGATTTATTATTTCTGAACTGTTAAATTGGATTAAGTGTACTATTTTGGAGAAAACCTCAGTGTTTGTGTCTTAAATTTCAGTCTATTCTAAATAAATGCTTCAGACAGATTACATAAGATAGATTTAATGTAATGTGATGATTACTAGATTTTTAAAAAAATCAAAATCAAACCATATTATTAACAAGGCAATGGACTAGAACTTTGTAAAAGTTTTCGTAGACCATTTCATAATATTGAAAGATTTATTGGTGGTGTTTTCTCTTTGTATGTATGCTCTTGTTTCATGTTGTTTCATGAAAATCAGTGCTTTTGATATTTGGCCTAGTTAGTAATTACATTTATGGTAATTGAATTACTAAGAATAAATTTATCATAGTTTTCATTATAATTCAGTTTGACATAGATTTCTTTCATATTTTGAAATAGGATATTGATTGGGTACAGACAGAGAAGCACGTTTTTGAACAGGCATCCAATCATCCTTTTCTTGTTGGGCTGCATTCTTGCTTTCAGACAGAAAGCAGGTAAGTTTAAAAGCTAATGGGATGATTACTGGGCTTTACACAATGAGAACTGCTTTCTGCTGTAAGCCGGAAGTGGAAGACATGGAGATGGAAGCAATAGTACTATGCTTAAAATTTCCTACTACTCAGAGTCTAATTAATCAGTGATACCATTTTAACACTGGATCAGCATTTAGCATTAGGAAATTACCTGCTTTAGGCAAAAAAAAGAAAAAAAAGAAAAAAAAGAGGCCAGATCATAAATATCTCCAAGAGTCTAGTTTTAGTTCTTAAAGCTTCCTAGAATTTAGCTAGAGGGAGAAATCCCAACTTCTTTACCTTAAGTAACAGATGAAAATGACTTACCTTGCAAATACTGAACTTGGGGTGAGAGTGAAAAGCTCTGGATTTTAGTGGTACTATTTTCAAATAGAAGAAAGAGTTTACACAACTGTGCTGGTTTGTTTTCTTGTATCTTCTGTGATTAAACAGCTTTCCACTCCAACTACCCTTTGTTTCCACCAAATTCCTGGAGTTTTTGTTAAGGGTAAATCTGTAGAATGCTCTCTGTGTTGTAACTGGTCTTTGTAGTGTTTAAGATGCAAAATGGCACTGCCTTATTTTGAATCTTGGTTTCATGTGCTCTCTGCTGTTGTTTATTTATTTTTTTAAGCCTGCTGACATGTAAAGTTCCTAGATTTAAGCCCTGCTGATTATTTCTTATTATTTCTTTTCTTTTCTTCTTCTTTAAAAAAAAAAATACTTTTGGGGCTCCTGGGTGGCTCAGTCGGTTAAGTGTCTGCCTTCAGCTCGGGTCATGGTCCAAGAGCCCTGGGATCGATCCTAACATTGGGCCCCCTGCTCAGCGGAGAGTCTGCTTCTTCTTCTCCCTCTGCCGGCTGCTCTGCCTACTTCTGCTCTCTATCTCTCTGTCAAAGAAATAAATAAAGAATCTTAAAAAGAAATACTTTTTTTTTCTCCAAGTTTTTATTTAAATTCCAGTTAGTTAACATACAGTGTAATATTAGTTTCAGGTGTAAGGTGTACAGTATAGTTTAGTAATACTTTCATACAACACCTGTTGCTCCTTGAGAGTACCCTCCTTAATCCCCACCACCTCTGCCCACCTCCCCTCTAGTAACCATCAGTTTGTTCTCTAGAGTTAAGAGTCCATTTCTTGGTTTGCCTCTCTTCCCCCTGCCTCATGTTCATTTGTTCTGCCTCTTATCTCTTCTCTGTTTTAGATTGTTCTTTGTCATAGAATATGTAAATGGAGGAGATCTAATGTTTCATATGCAGCGACAAAGAAAACTTCCTGAAGAACATGCCAGGTAGATGTGTACTGTTTGTGTTAGATTTTTGCTGGAGGTGGGGCTGGTGGGAGGGGGCGTTGTGGGAAGGGAATGCTGTAGGACTTTTTATGTGTCTCTGGTTGAAAAGAGTAGATAAATCATGTATTTTGATGCTAGTTAGTTTTTGTAAGTCATGTAGGGGCTAAGCTACAAGTTAGTTTACATTATAATATATAAATTACATGTAATGTTATATACATATTAATATAAGCAGTTGAAAAGTATAAACAGTGTTAAAGGGGGAGCCTTTAGTTTTCTAAACCCAGTTATTTTAAAATACTTTGTCTATTCAATATCCACAATTGAAACAATTGATGAATTTATAAACACTTACTCATCTAAGGTTTGCAGTGCTCTCTGACAGTTTTTTATTGATTATTATTTGTATATACTGGAGAGTAATAAAATAATTTCTTTTAAGCTATTATGTAATTCTGAATTATAATTTCTGAATTGTTCTGCCTTTGGCTTTTTTTTTTCCTCTAATCACATACCTATTGATAAATAAAAGATCATTAAATATTATTTATTTATTTAATGTCTTTAATTTGATATTATTATATAAGATTGTAAATTGCTTATATGTTGGAGGAATTAGGTGGGGAAGGATCATGGCCTTAGATAAGTTTAATTCATCTGTGCCATGTTTTGTTTTGTACTCAGAATTAGGAATAATTCACACCCTTTAGTGGTCCATAAAAGTAAGGCCAAAATGAAGCATATGAGTATGCATATGCATGTGATGAAGGTTAAAGATTTTATTTTTATAAATACTTGTTCAGTGAAAATCTTGTTAGGACATTGATTATTTCTTACCAAAAGGAGATAATATCCTTCAATTTTGTAAGAAGGTAGAAATTATACTAATCTAATCTTGGGCCAAACTGTGTTTGGGTTTGTTAATTTCCTGTATGTTCGTTTCCTGTATTTAGTCTTTATTAAATGATCACCCTTCATAGCAGAGCCACAAATGATATTTCTGATTGTGACCATAGCTTGAATTTGTTCCTTGTTTGTTCTGTTGGACTTGGGAGAAGTAGTTTTTACTGTATCAAGTGCCAGTTCTGGTTTTATTTCATCCTTTTCTGGGAACCAAATTACAAAATAAAATCTCAGGTTCTCTCTGCATAGAATTAAGTAGCTGAGAAGGTATGTGTTAGGCACCTCCAAACATGATCATGGTAACATTCACCAAAGTAGCCGTAAACCAACTTGGGTGTTTCGTTTTCATTATTCAGGTCAAAAGTTCTGGTTATCTACCAGTGGGTTAGTGGCAGATCTAAAAAGCTCTTTAACATTAAATGGTATGGTTGTAGAAGAATTTATTTTAATTCCCTCTCTAGAATTTTGGTATGGATTTTGAGTAGTTTGAGTAGGACTTTTAGCATTTTTTCTATTCTAGACCAATCAGTGATTCTTAGCATTTGGGGAGATCATTCTTAGAGAAGTGGTGAAAGCTGTGGAAATCCTATAGAAGATGTACAAGTACACATATACATACAGCTGTGCTCTGGTTGTAGCAGTGTGGACTGCCCAAAGTCCAGCCAAGGACCCAGATTAAGAGCTCCTGTCGAGACTAGCAAATTAAAAATTTTATGACTTTAATGTAGGCTGGAACTTTTATAATTGTGTTTTGGGCTCAGATATTTTAAAGTAGTACTTCAATTTGTGTTTTGGTATTATTTCTAAAAAACATTAGGAGAAAAATATCTTTTAACACGATTTTGGTGTTTTCATTTGCAGATGGGAGTAGGACTTCTAGAAACTTAAAACAATTTAAAAATTTGAATCAAATGAGTTATTTTTCATTTTAGATTTTACTCTGCAGAAATCAGTCTAGCATTAAATTATCTTCATGAACGAGGGATAATTTATAGAGATTTGAAATTGGACAATGTATTGCTGGACTCAGAAGGACACATTAAACTCACTGACTACGGCATGTGTAAGGTGAGGGAAATTTCTAGTTAATCAGAAGGTCTCAGCAGCTCACAAAATTCTTTTGGTAAAATAACAATATTTAAAGTTGAGGAAATGACTGCTACTTTGGGGTGCTTTTTGGGATTTTAGCACAAGGATATATATATACATATTTTCTAACCATTTACAAAATTCTGTATTTTCTGTGAGTGTATATGTGCTATAATAAGAGTTAATTTCCTTTTATTGTCTGTAAGCTTTTTATCTTGAATGTTGTGATACTACAGAAGAAAATTTGAAAATAAAAATTGTCTGCAATCCCATGACTTTAACGTAACTACTTACATGTCACCCTCCAGTTTTTGCTATTTAATTGTAACTTTTGATGATGCATTAAGGATTTTATCAGGAAATCTGTCATTTTTTTATATTTAAAGTTTAAATATCTGACATGAAATATGGTAGAACAAAATAAGAATTTCAGTTACTCTCAGGACATGTCCTTTATTTCTTGATACTTTATTCTTTCTGTAACAGTGTTTCATTTAAGGGTCCAGTGTTTTTCCACAAAATTTGTAGGGAGCTACTCTCCTTGTTAAAAGTAGCTGGGACAGAATTATCCTCACACAGTAATATGGCAACAAGCATGTAAATGTGTGAATTACATTCCCCCATTCACCGGAGGGATGTGCCTTCAGAGCTTGGAGGTTATTTAAATGTTAACATTAAGACTCTCTAATAGTATTGAAGATTTAACCTTATTATCTGTTCAGCAACATGAGAAAAGAAAATCTTTACCTAAAGTACTTTTGCTTTTAGGTACAAAACTCAGGCATTTATCTTTTCTTATATTCAATTTCTGTTTCCTTAAATTATTCTATCACACAAATCTTTAGTCATAAACATATAGAGATTTAGTAGGCAAACCCCTATGTACCCATCACTGAGATTTGTGATACCTTTTTCATCTCTCACTTTTTTTTTTTAAAGATTTGGTTGATTTATTAGAGAGAGAGAGAGCATGAGATGGGGGGTGGGTAGAGGGAGAAGGAGAAGCAGATCCTCTGCCGAGCTGGTAGCCCAACACAGTTCAATCCCAGGACTCTGGGATCATGACATAAGCTGAAGGCAGATGCTGAACCAACTGAGCCACCCAGACACCCCTCTCCATCACTTTTTCCCCAGAGGATTTTTTTCTTATTTCAAAAGAAAAATGACAAAAATATAAAAGTCAACAACAAAACCATGAGGAATGCTAACCTTATTATAAAGTGTACATATTAAAACAATAATGAGACTTAATTTTTACATGCCAGATACTGGTTTTTAAAATTAAAATAGTCTACTTACAAGAGTTTAAAGTAATGGGTATTCTCCCGTATCATTGGTGAGTGTATGCATTGTTACGATCTTGTGGATAACAGTTGGTGGGGATATATCAGGATTCTTAAAGATGTACAGCCACACTCTTCTCTCTAGTACTTCTGCCTCTGTGATATTCTGAGTACATATTTTGGTCTATGAGGAAAAGTTTGTGACCCGGTTTTTTTATTGTAGTTCGTGATAAATATTATAAATAATCTAAGTGGCCACTGGTAAGAACAATGATAGGGAAACTATGGCATGACCACAGAACAGAGCATTGTGAAGTCAATAAAATGTTTACCAGAAGATCATGACCATGTAAAATGTTTAGAATGTAACATTAATTAAAGTTCTAAAGTATAGCATTGTCTAGTTCTATATGCTTTGTTCTCTTATGTGGCATTACACATTTATTTTGTTCACCTTTGTGTATTTTTTAAGTTATTATAATGGGTATGCATGACTTAAACAATGAAACTCACAAAAATGAATTGTCTTTCTCTTGCTTGCTTAATTGTATATTTAGTATTATTTAGATTGTGTTTATTTTTTTAAGATTTTATTTATTTAAGATTTTATTTATTTATTTGACAGAGATCACAAGTAGGCAGAGAGGCAGGCAGAGAGAGAGGAAGGAAAGCACGCTCCCCAATGAGTAGAGAGCCCAATGCAGGGCTCAATTCCAGGACTTTGGGATCATGACCTGAGCTGAAGGCAGCTGCTTAACCCACTGAGCCACCCAGGCGCCCCTAGCTTGTTTTTAAACTATCTTTTTATTGTTGATTTCTTATTTAATTACTGTGGCCAGCAAATGGTCTAAATGATACAGGTTCTTTGAAAATATATTGAGGTTTCCTTTGTGACTTAGTATTTGATCAGTATCCCACATGTACTTAAAAAAGAATATATAGGGGCACCTGGGTGGCTCAATTGGTTAAGCAGCTGCCTTTGGCTCGGGTCATGATCCCAGGATCCTGGGATCAAGTCTTGCTTCAGGCTCCCTGCTCAGTGGAGAGCCTGCTTCTCCCTTTCCCTCTGCTGCTCTGCCTACTTGTGCTTGCTCTCTCTCTCTCTCTGTCAAATAAATAAATAAAATCTTCATTAAAAAAAAAAAAAGGATATATAATCTCTTGTTTGTATGCAGGGCATCTCTGTTCTTCACAACCTCTCTCCTTCCCTCCTCCCTCTCTCCTCACATGCACATAGATTACACATATTCTATATTATATTTACCTCTGGCTTTTATCTAAATATTTTTCTGCTTACTAGATTTTTTTTTGTCTGTATTATTTGTCATTTTCTGATAAATATGTGTTAAAATCACCTATCATGATTGGAGATTATATTATCAGTTCAGCCCGATGTGAGGTCAGTCCCAGGACCCTGGGATCATGACCTGAGCCCAAGGCAGATGATTAATGACTGAGCCACCCAGGCGTCCCTCAAATGTAATTTTTATCTTAACTGAATTCTACCAACAGCTAATGAGGACAGGTTTTCTTTAAGCTATTTAATGGCAACCTGTGATTTTAATAATATGGACAACTGTGCTAGTGGTATTTTACTTAAGCTTTATATATTACCATAGATGCTGAGTTTATATGATGATGAAATAAAAGAGATGAATTTAGAAGATAATTTCCTGTCTTACTATATTATTTCTCTCTCTCTCTCTCTCTTTTTTTTTTTTAATAAAAGGAAGGATTACGGCCAGGAGATACAACCAGCACTTTTTGTGGTACTCCCAATTACATTGCTCCTGAAATTTTAAGAGGAGAAGATTATGGTAAGAAATAAATAGGTGGTATTTTAGCTGTGTGCTAGATGGGTGGTTAAATGTGGTACCAAATGCACTGTATTATATTATAGTATTTAAATCCTAATCTTATTAATATAAACTTTCTTGATTCCCTTAAAACCTACATGAAAACCCTAAACTATGAAATCAGAGACAGTGGGACCTTATCAGTATTTGAAGGTACAGATTTGAATAATATTTTATTAAGGGCAACACTAAAAGTATTAGGTACTAATATAAGCAGTTTATACATATTAATTAAGCCTATCAATAATCCTAGGAGGTAAGCACTGGTTAATTCCCATTTTTAGAGAAAGTTTAAATAACTTGTCCAAGGTCCTACAGCTAGAAAGTGGCA
The DNA here is from genome assembly GCF_022355385.1 of Mustela nigripes. Lineage (NCBI taxonomy): Eukaryota > Metazoa > Chordata > Mammalia > Carnivora > Mustelidae > Mustela > Mustela nigripes. Next base: position 125,332,177 of record NC_081558.1, on the reverse strand, counting down.
GAGTAGGGATTTAAATTTTAGCCATGTGACTCCAGAGTCACGAACCCCTAGAAGATTGTTTCTATTTCCTGGGGTGTTTCCTCCAGGAATCTGAAAAATGAGGGAAAGATTGACTGCTGGTCAGGAACCAGAGGATATATTTATCTTAAGCATACATTTGACTTCTTGGGTTCTGACCCTCTGATTTCAGCAGATGTAAAGGAGGATGGGTACTTCTGACAGCTGCTCATAATCTGATTCCAAGGTCCTTCAAGGATCTTTAATCAGCTAGCAAAAGATCAGGTTTCAGACCAACGAAAGTTATTCTCAAGTACAATTTAATTATATCCTCAAAAACAACGTGTTAGAAACAGATCATGAGTCTGAAATTACAGGCATACTTGAGAAAAGAAACTTCTGTTTCATTTCCAATATTTTATTTTTTAATTTGTTTTTAAAGATTTTATTTACTTATTTTAGGGAGAGTGATAGAGCGAGCCTATGCAGGTAGGGGGAGGGGCAGAGGCACAGGGAGAGGAAGAGGGAAAGAATCCCAAGCAGACTGCACTGAGCCGGTACCCGTGACCCTGAGATTGTGACCTGAGCTGAAACCAAGAGCCAGGTGCTTAAATGAATGAGCCACCCAGGGGTCCTTCCAATATTATATTTTTAAAGCTATCTTTTTGGTACCTCCCCTTTTTGAAAACTGAATTATTCCTATAATTGTCATTGCCTACCATGATAGTTACAATGCATTTAGAGTTTAGTTTTTCTTTATGTTTATTTTTTCATTATATAATAGAATGAATCTCAAGTTACTTTTGGGAATGCAGAAGAGATCATTTGTTACTTCAAAGAATTTCTTTTTTGAAGGTTTCAGTGTCGATTGGTGGGCCCTTGGAGTACTAATGTTTGAGATGATGGCAGGAAGATCTCCATTTGATATTGTTGGAAGCTCTGATAACCCTGATCAAAACACAGAGGATTATCTCTTCCAAGGTAATTTACAGTATTTTATAGAGATTCTCTGTGAATAACCTATTCTAGAGCATGAATGAGGATGGCTCACATTTTTACTTTGAGTAAGAAAGAGGAAAATAATTTGGACAGTGTACTTCTTAATATCTTCAATTTTTTTAAAAGATACATCTTCCTCCCTCTCTACCTTCAGTCCATTTGCCAACTACTCTCTCATACTCAAAAATAAAACAGAGTTTCTTTTAGATTGTGTATCATAGAGAGTAGAGGAAAGAATCCTGTGGCTAGAGAGGACAGTCTTTTCACATGCACCCTGAGGGTGAGTTCATAAGTCCAAGAACAATATGGAGATAAAGTAGGGTACCAAGAATGTAAGGGAATCAAAAGGTGAAAAAAACAGGCCTGCGATTGGAAATACAGAGACTCGAACTGGATACAAACAAGCAAATACTGAAGTAATATATGTCATGTCTTATTTTTTCCGCTAGAGTGCCTTATGTTCTTGTAATAAAAATGTAAAGATTGAACCCATGTAAAAGTTAAATATATAATGCCGTAATTTTGTCTTTCTAGTTATTTTGGAAAAGCAAATACGCATACCGCGTTCTCTCTCTGTAAAAGCTGCAAGTGTCCTGAAGAGTTTTCTCAACAAGGTATAAATCGCATATAATAATCTTTAGTGGTTTATCTGTATGTAAACGAAACTGTAAGTAGAGGGTCAGGCAATGTAACATTCCAGAACATCGGAGTATGTGATTCAGTTAGGTCTGGAATTTGTCTCTTCACCAAAGAATAATTTGACAGCGTCAGATCGTGAGATGAGTTGTCCTTTCCATTTTGGCGATGTAATTCACCCCCAGCTATATATTACATATGGTGTTTTTAAGTAAATGATATATATCAGGTACACAATGAGAGAAAAATTATAGTCTTTGGGGATAGCCTCAGTGGTACTCCTAGCTCCAGTACTCAGTTTTCTTTGGGTTATTACTCACTTGGCAGCAGTATTCCCTACAGATGATCATGTCAAAAGCCCAAGATAAAATTCAGAAGAAATGAAGTGCTATCATTGGCCTTTAAAAGTCTGAAGATCATTCAATTATTTGTTGTTGTTGGTAGGTTAGAAGAGTTTTGGGATCTAAGATTATGATTCTGAACAGTTTTTACTCACAACACTTCTAACACCAAATGTGTAGGTTTTCCCCCACACCAACAACCAATTCTCCAGCTCTCCAGACATACTGGGTGTCCCACAATTCATTTTTGGGGGCACTAACTTCCCAGAGTTAACATCAGATTCCAGGGGTTTAAGGGCTCAGGCTCACAAGACTGTCTTCACTTCAGAGGCCAGTCACAAGTACTGAGCACCCACACTTCTGTGTGACTTGGCTGCAAAGTTGGGGGTTCCCACAACCCTCCCACGTCAGGTTTGAGAATTTGCTGGAATGGCTCACAGGACTCTGGGAAATAGTTTCCTTGCCATCACTAGTTTGTTATAAAGGATACAGTGCACAACCAGATGAAAACATACACAAGGCAAGGTCCAGAAGGATCCTGAAAGCATGGGAGCTTCTGTCCCTGTGGAGTTGGGGTGCACCACCCTCACAGCACATGGGTGTTCACCAACCCAGGAGCTCAGAGGGTTCAGAGGGTTTTGTGGTGGTTCCATGACATTAAGCATGACTGATTAAATCACTGGCCATTGGTGATTGAACTCCATTTCCAGCCCCTCTGAAAAGGAGGCTGAAAGTTGCAACTCTAGTAATCACACGGTTGCTTCCTCTGGCAACCAGATCCCATCCTGAAGCTATGACAGGCCCACCAAGAGTCACCTTATTAGCATAAACTAAGGTATAATCAAAAGCGATTTGTTATGAAAAATGACACTTCTGAGATTCAGGAAATTACAAGGGTTTTAGGAGCTCCGTCAGGAACCTGGGACAGGCCCCGGATATGCTGCTTACTGTATCACAGCAATCTTGGCAAATCGTAAATCTTACTTTAAATAAATTGTAGGTTAGAAGGTAGGTTGATGTGCATTTACCTTCTCAGGTACATGTAGATAAGATAATGACGAATTTAAATAAAATAAGAAATTGAGGCTTTTGAGTACTTTATTTGAAGAAAGATTTAAAATGGAAATCTAAGTGTCAACACACTGAAAAATGAAGGTGAGAGGTTTTAATATTCAAAACAAAATGTCTTTTATTGGAAAGGAGGATGGTAACATGGTCTCATTCACAGTCATGAATAAGCCATAACTTTTTATAAGTTGCAGTCCCTCCTCGGTCCAGTGAGTCACCTAATGGTTGTGTCACTATTGTACACAGATGTTGGCTTGTTGCTGTAATTGGGCATAGGGCTTTTATTTGTTTGTTTGTTTGACAGAGAGAGAGAAAGAGATCACAAGTAGGCAGAGAGGCAGGCAGAGAGAGAGAGGAGGAAGCAGGTTCCCCACTGAGCAGAGAGCCCGAAGCGGGGCTCGATCCCAGGAACCTGGGATCATGACCTGAGTTGAAGGCAGAGGCTTTAATCGACTGAGCCACCCAGGCACCCTGGGCATAGGGCTTTTAAAATGAGCCAAGAACAGACTTGTGAAGTTTGGGGTTTGTATATTTTGACTAGCACTCTAACCTATGCCAAAGAAATATCAGGAAGCCACTCAAATGATTCTGGTGCTCTTTCCTCCCTTTTTCTTCAGCAAGGAGTGGACCTATGTCCACTAGAATCACATGATAGCTGAAGAGAAAGCCACAAGGAAATCTTGTCACAAGCTTCAGATACTCATTTAAGTCTTGTATTATGTTACATAGAAATAAAAGGTAGACCATACTGATTTCAGAAATAGAAGTATCATATAATAGACATGAAACCCAGGTCACAAGATGATTTATTCTAAAGCATGATACCCACTCACTTCTTGAAACATTTCTTCCCACCATAGGACCCAAAGGAACGATTAGGTTGTCATCCACAAACAGGATTTGCTGATATTCAGGGACACCCATTTTTTCGAAATGTTGATTGGGATATGGTATGTAAATTTTCATTGTTTTCTATGTTAGGTTTCATTATTATCTTGGGCCAAATTTTATTATCTTGAAAGAATGCTGAAAAACAAATATATCACAGCTTCAGTAACTTAAAACCACTCTTTAAAGTGCTTTTTAAAAAGCTTTAAAACAGTAATAGCTTGGAATACTAATTTAATGGACCAGGTTGTTGTAATATTAGTAAGGCCCGCATCAGTGTTTTGTAAATGATTTCCATCCTTGTGAATACTGTAGAGCCATTGCTATGAACGCACTGGGATAGGACGAGGAGGCATCTGAGGGCAGAGGAGAAATGTAGAGGTGGAATTTTTCTGGGAACGTAGGCTTGAGCTGTCATCTAATATGTCTTTTCTAGATGGAGCAAAAGCAGGTGGTACCTCCCTTTAAACCAAATATTTCTGGGGAATTTGGTTTGGACAACTTCGATTCTCAGTTTACTAATGAACCTGTCCAGCTCACTCCAGATGATGAGTAAGTAATTCCATAGACTGAAATATTTCTAAAGTTCTTTGGAAGTTTCACTGTTAGTGGCTACACAGTGCTTCGTTATCAAATTATAGTATGATTTATTTAGCCATTCAGTTATGGGGTATTTGAATCTATGACAGTCTTTTAAGTTACAACAGCCACCCTATTCTACTTTGCCTCCCATGCCTTATCTCAGATTCTCACAACAGCCTTGTAAATCGACTTGCTGTCCTCTTCGTCTTACAGACGAGGAAACTGAGGCTCAGAGAGGTGAAGCAGAGTTTCACAGTCACCAGGCAGTGGCGTCAGGACGCAAACCCACGTCTGCCCAAGGCCCATGCCCCTGCCGCTGCCCTGGGCTGCCCTGCTATGCCGATGGCCGTTTTTGTCTGAGTCCCTGTAGGTCACCTTAAGATAGATTCCAACAAAACGAATTAGGTCCAAGGGGATCACATGCTTCAGGCTCTTGATGTGTATTGCCAGATTGCTTTTTTTTAAAAGAGTGGTTTAGAATAATTTGGGGGTATTTGATCACTGACCTGTCATTACAGATTTGTTCTCTCATCTCGAGGAAGCCCTTCCTCCTCGGCATTATTTTTACTCACATCTTCTAATTCCTCTCACATGCCTCATGCAGCTGTTCCAGACTGTCTCTACATTTTAGAAGCCTTCAGTCCTACCCTTATGTCCCCCACCACAGTGGATCAGCCTTGCCTTACCTTGACTGCAAGGACTGGGACCTCCTGCTTTGAGCTTGCTCCCTTTTCATCGCTCACCAGACCACGGCGAGGCTCACAATTGCTCTCTTACCTCCTTTTCCTTCTTCTGGGTGCTTGGATGTCCCTCGTTTGCAGGGGGTGCCCCATTTCCCTACATCTGTTTCCTTAGCTTCTCTGCTAGGATTTCATTTTGTCGGTTATGTCTGTTCTTCTGCCTCCTTTAATTTCTCTTTCCGGCTGCTTTTCTGCTACTCACCAACATGCTCCAAAATCCAAGTTTTCCCCCTGAATCTTAGCACATCTTTGAACCGTCACATTTTCTTACTTCATTTTCTTCCCAAAATAATTAATAGATGCTCATGGTAAAAGAAAATAAATAAGCAGCATCTCTCTCGAACTCCTTCAGAATAGTCAACATCAATTGTCTTGTGCTTTCTTACTCTGGGCACTTCAACTCCTCGCAGTTTAACCTGTTCCTCCAGCGTCTGAAGGTTGAATTGATTTGTTAATTTCTGACTTTTAAAGCGTATTCTGATTCGTGTGATTCATTGTCATCTCCCCTGAGGTCTGTACAGCATTTGGTGCTCACAGCCTTGCTTTGGTTGGCCCTAGCCATCCTGGTTCTGTGGCATCTCTGTGACCACTTGTCACCCTTTTTTCCCTGTCCCCTTGAGGCAGGGATGTTCCACGGTTCAGTTTACAACAGCCTTCTCTTTGCTGTGTGCAGTTTGTGTCTGGGGATTTCAGCCAGCCCCACAATATTGACACCAGCTCTTTCAGTGACTGCCAGCAAAATTGGCAAACAGTTGTTGAGCAAAAGGCACTGTGCTAAGTATTAGCCATTCAAAGACGATTAAGATGTAGGTCAGTCTCCCGAAAAGCTTCCTGTCTACTGAAGGAGAGAGAGATGTACCAATATCATTACTTCTGACAGCATCATGTGTTAGAAATCACACCAGATTCAATCAAAGGACAGGAATTTGTCCTGACACCACCTCTTCCCCGCTGGGTAACCTGGGTTTGAATGTCCTAACTTCTCTGAGCCTGTTTGTTCTCTTCCTGCCTGTGTTGCAAGGCCACTGTGAAGAATGAGAGAACGAGGGTTCTGGAGTACCTCGCCTCCACCCAGTGCCTCTCCTGAGCTGCATTTCTGTCTGCTGATTTAAACGTCTCCCCTAGTTCGCCAGACAAGCACCTCAAACACAAACCCCTAAATACTTTCAGTAACGATGCTTGAGATGTCTGGCTGCATCCGTCAGAAGAGCACGCGACTCTTGAGCTCAGGGTTGTTATTTCGAGCCCTATGTTGGTACAGAGATTAAAAAAGAAAGAAAAGTAATGATTCTTTATGGTCTCTTTTTCTGTTCTCAATCTGTTATTTTTATTTACCTTTTTCTGTTCCCTATGTCATCACGTATTTGTTCAGATTCAAAATGTCCATGATTATGGACCCTTCCTTTTCCTTAACAAACTGTAACACATTCAGCCGCCAAGTAAATCCTGTCTGTTCTTCCTTTACTTCACGACTTGCGTCAGATCCTTCATGTTCGTTCCCACTGCTATGAGTCCAGTTCGTATCTCTTTCAGCTCATACCCAGAACACGACCCCATCCTCCTCATTGGGCATCTTCTTGGCTTTGCCACCCATTCGGCCCATCTCACTAAGTAGCACTCCCAGTTCTGTCACCCCCTTGTTGGAAGCCTCCAGGGACCTCCTGCTTGCCTAGCAGATAAAATCTGTCCCCTAGGCCAGCAGTTAGAGCCTCCCACCCTCTCCTTCTGCCTGACTCTCTGGCCGTCTCTCGCTCTATGCTCTGTGTCTTGTTACTCTGCGTTCCCTGATGGTGTGCTCTTACCTTTGTTCATGCTGTTCCTCTGTATGCATCCTTCATCTTTATGTACTGGAATCTTCTCTTTCTTTCTGAGCTAGTTCAGGTGTAGCCAGATCTTTGATGAACCAAGGTGAAACTCCTCAGGGTAAACCTCACTGGCTTGAGCTAGCCATTATCTTCCTTTCAGATCACCTGTCATTTGTCATGCCTCTGTTCCTGTGCTTTCAACTCGAATAAATTACTTGCATTTTCTGACCCAACATCATCTTTCGTGATTCCATTCAGTATATGTTTATGTAGTGGATGCTGGTGTTTTCGATTTCTCCAACCAGAAGTCACCCTTTATTTTAGAACTGTGGTTAGATCCAGGCTTAGCTGTCCTGTATGAAACTCAGGGTGTACTGCTTTCATTTGTAGCTTTTTGTTGTATGACGTTCCTTCCCTCCTTGAAGGAAGGGACTGTATCCTGTGTAACTTCGTGCTCTGCCGTATAGTGTGTGCATTTTTTTTTTGAAGATTTTATTTATTTATTTGACAGAGAGAGATCACAAGTAGGCAGAGAGGCAGGCAGAGAGAGGGGAAGGGAAGCAGGCTCCCCGCTGAGCAGAGAGCCCGATGCAGGACTCGATCCCAGGACCCCGAGACCATGACCCGAGCCAAAGGCAGCGGCTCAATCCACTGAGCCACCCAGGCGCCCCTAGTGTGTGCATTTAAGTATTAAAATACTCAGTAGTACTATTCTTACTGCATATTAAATTAGAAACCCAGTATAGCAGAATGCCAGCGTGTTTACACCCTACGACCCATTACCTCCTTGCAGTGTCTTTCTGGATACCTGTCCCTATTGCCTTTTTTTTATTCTGGGTACCTGTCCATATTTGCATGTTTTTTTTCAAGATTTTATTTATTTATTTGACAGAGAGAGAGACACACACACACACAGTGAGAGAGGGAACACAAGCAGGGAGAGTGCGAGAGGGAGATGCAGGCATCCCTCTGAGCAGGGAGCCGGATGCAGTGCTGGATCCCAGGACCCCGGGATCATGACCTGAACCAAAGGCAGACACTTAATGGCTGATCCACCAATGGGCCCTCGGCAGGGGGCCTGCTTCCCTTCCCCTCTCTCTGCCTGCCTCTCTGCCTACTTGTGATCTCTCTCTGTCAAATTAACTTTTTCTGGGTCTTGTCATCATCACCTTCCTGTTGAGGTGATGACTAAATTGAATGCTAATTCAGACCTGTATGTTCACCTATAGAGAGGAATGTTGTTCAGGTCAAAAGTTAAAATTAACTAGGCTTGTGACAGTTTGTGACTTTTTTATTCCTAGCCTTCAGTTTTGCACCACCTTTTAGTTCTAAACTTGCTTATGGGATTGTTAGTCTTCTTTTATTTTCAGTGCTCTTGGTTCTTCTAGAAAATGTTTTGGAACTAATCTAAACACTTAATAGATTTCCCCTCCATAATTTATGTAAATTAGCCTTCTTTTATTTTTTTAATTTTATTTTACCAATTAAATAAAAAGTTGGTTAGTTTATGAAAATTAATGTATTTTTCTTTCAACAGTGACATCGTGAGGAAGATCGATCAGTCTGAATTCGAAGGTTTTGAGTACATCAATCCTCTTTTGATGTCTGCAGAAGAATGTGTCTGATCCTCATTTTCCAGCTGTGCATTTTGCTTGTGTTGCCATTTAATGCATGAATAAACTTGTTACCACCTGGGATACAATGAACCATTTTATATTTTTCACCTACAAAAAAGCACTCAATATCTTCTATTATTGGCTGTGAGAGTCAATTTATTACATCTAACTGTGAAAAAGAAAATGAAACTAGTTTCCAGACAGTGTCAACACTTAACTCTATTGGTAATCCAGCAGCCTACTGATGAGTAATGAAGTTGTCCTTTTGTTTAAAGAAACTACTTACCACCACCTTTAAACAGAGAATCGGTAGCATTAAGGCACCTGGTGGGATTATATCTTAAGCCTCCGTAATTTTTTCATTCGTCACCTCACCTTGAAGTGTTTAATTTTTATATAAAAAAATGATTCAAAAAACAGCAATTTATTATATTTCCTATTACTTTCTGAGTTGTTTGTGTTTAAAAATTCAGCTGTAAGTTTTATTGCCTTGGATAATTAAATTACTGATTTTTAAGGCAGCAGTTATTAAATTGGTAATAAAAGATGACTCTTGCTTTGAATTAGGGAATATGCATTCTGCTTGAGGGAGAAAAATGGGCACATTTTGTTAAGCATCAGATTCCAATCATTAGCTGTTTTTGAAAAACTTATTAGAGTGATTTCTTTAGTATAGGGGCATTAACTTCTGAGCTTACCCCTTTTTAACTGGTAAGTTAATAAATGGCACGCAAAGAGCCAGGATGTTTTTGAATGGAGCATGTCTCAGCATATAGAAAGAAAAAAAATAGACATTTAAAATAGATACAGAAAAGTGCAATGGTGAGATTTCTTTCTTAGCAAATCCCATAGGTATTTTTTGTGATTTGATTTAGATAATAAGGAAGCGCTCGTTATCAGACTTACAAAAACATTCCATTATCCAGTGGAGACAGAATGTATGCTATTTTTTTCTTATAGTTTAGTATACAGAAAAAGAATTTATCTTCCAAATAGTGGCGTAACCATACTCACTTCTTCACCAAAGCCCCATCATCCCTACTTTTGGACCCTGTTTATGGAGTCTTCAGTGAAATTTAAAAAAAATAAACACGAATAAATATTAGGGACACGCACATATATGCACATATATGCACAACGTTTCCAGCTCCTTAAGTGAGTTTGTATTAAGTAGGTAACACAGGTAATCAGAGTGGAATACATTTCAAAGGCAGAGTTCTTCAGATTATTTTTTATTAATATTAGTGTTTAGCAATTTATTATTTAAAGGGATGCCAGTGATGGCATCTGTTTATTTTTTTTAATGAAAAGGGATGTAAAAAGTAACCATAATCATCTAAGTTACTTACAGTTGTCCAGTCTTGGTAAAATTGAATTTTGGGGAAAGCTAGCTAGTTTTAAAACTAGAATGATTTAAAATTTATAGGCATTTAATAAATTATCTCTTTTTGTGATGCTACATTTTATTAGAAATGTAATTTTTCTGAAGTTTCTGGCCATATACTCATTTTTCTTGAAATAACTAAATCTGAAAGCAATGAAAACCTCAAAAAGAAAAAGTTTATATATGTTCCCATGTTTATATAACAGGTATATATGTTTTTCTTAATACCTAAAACCTGTTTTAAGAAGCAATATTCACTGCTTCAAACCATAAACCCATAGAAAATTCTGACATGTCGGAAATGTATTTATGATCTTGCTTTTAAGTGGTACTGTTTCCCTTGGGCATTAGTTCTCAAATTTCAGAATGGGGAACAATCACCTGGGACATTGTTTAAAATGCACATTGCTGGGCCCACCTTAGAATTCTGTTGGGTCTTTGAACCTTATTTTGAGAAACACTTTCTTGGAGCTATTCTTTCTTGTCCTGTAGTTATATATTAGAATATTCATGATAAGTTTTGAGAAAGAGGTAGGCAGTGAGTTACTATCTTATCTACAATTTTAAATAAATTTCAAATGACTTCTTCAGGTTAGATATCCCCCACCCCCCACCCCCAAAAAATCCCATCTATTTTCTATCAGGAGTGTTACAAATGATGAACATTTTTCTGTGATAAGGTTTTAACCATTATTCAGGGTGGTTTTTTGTTTAAAAAAATTTTTTTTAACAGATAAGATTTACCATGTATATTTTATACAAAACTGCATTACAAATATGTTTTTAATTGCATTGTTTTTTTTGTAGTTTTTAAGTGTCATGCCAGTTCCTTTTATATTATATAGAAGTTCTCACAAAATACTCAATGGGAATAAGGCAGCTGACAGAATGGGATTTTGGTGTTCTAAGAAAAAATTTATTTTGCATAAGCATGTCTGTGGTCAGATCATTTTACGTGTCTGCAGCCTGAATTGCATATCAGGTATTATGCTTGTTTAGTACCTGTACATTTACTTTTTAACTTTCGTTTTGATTTTTGTCATGTGGAATACTGCCTTGGTCATCATAATGTAATCTGTGTTTGTGTACCCTTTTTTTTTACTTTAAAATCTTTAAATAAAATGTTTAATACTCATCAGGACTGGAACAGGTTTAATATGTAGCATTTCAGAAATTTATGTAAGAACAGAGTGCATCAGAATTTGTTCAAGAAAGAAAGTAGAAATTTTAGAGTTTGGAATTTTGCTCTACTTAAATTAGCATTCTGGTAGTACTCATGCCATAATCACAGACATTCATTCATAAAATATTGTTCAGTGTATTTTTAAACTCACTCTTCTATGTATCCCTGCTATTGGAAAACAAATTAGTAGAAATCAGCTGAACGTAGAGCATTTTAACTAGTTTTAAAACTGAAGCAAATTTGAACAGAGTCCGAATAGGTTTTTCCCAAATTATGTTGCACTGTGGTCTAAAGTTCCAGAACTTGTCCTTTCTCGGTTGTAGTTGGTGTCTGTAGATAACAGCTGTGAGATCGGCGCCTCACACTGAGCAAACCTCTTTACCACAGCTTAATGTCGCCTTCCCTTCACGAGGAGAATGAAATCTTAAGTGCCTTTACTTTTTTTCCCTGAGTGGACTTGTCAGAGAGCAAGGGGTTGTATATTAAAAGCACCAAGGACTGATCTCCTGTGTCTTATTTTATTTTTTAAAAGATTTTATTTTATTTAAGATCTTATTTCTTTATTTGACAGAGAGAGAGATAGGGAGAGAGAACAAATGCAGGGGGAGTGGGAGAGGGAGAAGCAGTCTCCCCGCTAAGCAGGCAGCCCCATGCAGGGCTCGATCCTAGGACTCTGGGATCATGACCTCAGCCAAAGGCAGATGATTAATGACTGAGCCACCCAGGCAACCCAAAAGTTTTATTTTAAAGTAATCTCTACACTAAGTGTGGAGCTCCAACTTAAAACACAAGATCAAGTCATATGCTCCACCAACTAAGCCACCCCGCATCTCCTGTGTTTTACTATTTTATCCTAATTTCAATTCTTGCTTAAAATGGAGTTAGAGGTGGTACTAACGAAGTTCTGCTCAAGCTAGCCCCAGTATCAAATCATGAGTTTGATTGTTTCCTTTGAGATAGTAAAATCCCAAAGCAGAGTCCAGAGAGGAGCTTTGCAGCTTTAGGGACACTGCAGTAAGGCGGTCACTGAGGCAACCGGTTTCTCCCTGAAAGGTAAAGCCAATCCCCAGTTTTTAAAATTCAGCAGCTTAGCTTCTGGACAACACCCACCAGTGAGTCAATCTGGTGTATTGATGGCCTATCTCCCTAGATTTACCCTCCTCTGCCCTAGCACTTCGAGGATTAGTTAAAACCCAGATAATCCATGTACTTTGTATCCATAGTTTATTGTTCCAGAATATACTGTAGTTTACCATACAGGGTGCCAGAAAAGAATCTCTGGCCTTGACATTCAGGATGGAGCGTGGACACACTGAGAAAGATGTTCATGTCTACAACAAAGAAACCAATGAGAGGAACCAAATAAATGCAGTAAATATACAGTATGTACAGTTGTGATAGTTTTCATCTTCACCAGGGAAACTTGTCTTGAGTTTTACTTGACATTCGTATGTAATTTATGCAAGACGTTTTTCAAATTTATGGTAGATTCCACAAAGCTTTCAGAATTCATAAATATACAGAAAGAATTCATTTATATATAATAAGAATTCATATATATACATACATGCTTTCATATATTATATTCGATTGTTTTTGGCTCTTGTGCCCAGAAATATGAATGGGAGTGGGAGAGAAAATTGTTGGATGCTTCTGCTTAGACTGGATTTTGTACAATTCATCTCTGAAATTTATGATGAAAATGAATCTGGCTCAGAATTTAAGAGTGATTTTCGGTAGTCAGTCCACCTTCATGTAGCCATTTGTGCCTTACTGACATTAACACTATTTTTACTGTAATTACTATTCTTAATGTTTTTATTGAAGAAAATGAAATTATAATTTTTCTAAGAGTTAAGTGATTGCTTGGCCTGATCTTTTATAGGATGTCTAAAAGTTAAAAAAACAAAAACAAAAAAAAAAAACAACCATGCCAGCTGGATTTGAGATTTGAGAGAGATTCAGCTTTTTTTTTTTTTTTTTTAAGATTTTATTTACGTATTTCACAGAGAGGGAGAGCACAAGCAGGGGGAGTGACAGGCAGAGAGGGAGAAGTAGGCTCCCCACTGCAGGGAGCCCAATGTGGGGTGGGGCTCTATCCCATGATCCTAGATTCCTTGATCCTGTGGTCACAACCTGAGTGAAAGACAGACCCAAACTGACTGAACCATGCAGGTGCCCCAAGAACTTTAGCTTTTCATTGACAGTTTAGCTGATCAGAAGAATATTCTAATTCTATAGGAAAACCCATTAGGAAAGAGAGCCAGTTGAATGAAAAGATCTATCAAAATCCTTGAAAAATTAGATACTGCTATTTTTTTTTTCCATAAAAGGTAAATGCTGGGTTTCTAGAAGTAGTGACACGAAATGAGATTTAAAACTTACATGTTATAAACTGTCTGCAATGTGGGTAGTTATTCTTGGTTACTTTTTTACATCATTCATAACATATTTAGGGGAAAATCAGGTAAAGGTAGTTAAGTACAGGAACTATTCTAACTCACATTTTATGGCCTTTAACAGAACATTTTCTCTCTAAGCAACATTTCTTTCTAGGCATTCTAGGTTTTAATTTAAAAGTCAGGTTTTTAAACTTGAGGATCACGAAAGGATGTGCATTTGTGAACAGTTCGAAAGTTTACCCATTTTGAAACAGTATTTCAATGAGGAAAATCTAAATCACTGTGGCAAAGACTTGACATTTTGCTAAATTAATCCTTAAGTTTAAATTTTTAATTTTATTTATTGGAGGCATTACAATGTGTCTAACATTCTGCCAATTCTGCGGGATTTAGAAACATTTTATTATGAGAAATTTTTTTGTGATCTAAAGAAAAAATTCGTTCAGAAAAGTTGGCGTAAGTTCAAAAGAATAGTCTGTATGCATGTTATTCCTTTAGATAGGGGATATTTCCTACGATTAAAACAAAAATTAACATTCTCCCACAGGCAGCGAGGTCCAAAACACAGGGCAGTATGTCCGCCTCTTGCAATGGTGATTCTATCTCCTTTACCACCACCAGGGGCCAGTCTGCTGCTGTAATCAAGGTCAGAGTCACCTCAGCCCTCTGGGAGACGCAGGCCAGCGAGCAAGAGGTTCCAGGATTTCATGAGTGCTCAACGGATATTGTGATTGTACAGAACTTTCGGAAATCAACATTTGAACCGCTCTTCTGAAGGAAATCTCAAATATGTTACTCAAGAGTCTGGCAAATTTTCTCAAAAGTGCTTTGCCTTCTGGGTGTTGGAACTTTGATATTTATTCAACACAAGTGAGGACCTACTATGTGCCAGGCACCGGGGAATAATTCAAGCAAGGATTTAGTCATATCACATCTCATGCTACCTGGGCATTTCCCCCCTCTATGGAGGGTACCTTCAGCTGAAAATAAAATCAGGGCTTTTTTGGGTCATTTAAACACCAAGAAATCCAGCAAAAATAAAATCCAAGATTCTTCAGTTGTGGAACTTTCTATATCAGATATGGCGTGACCTCACAGATTTAACCCATGAATGTTTGCAAACACTCAGATTGTCCATTAAAAACATGATTTCAGAAAAATTTTGACTCTTTCTATTTCAAAAACACTAAACACTTTTGTATTGGAGGTAAGTGGTTGAAAGCATCAATTTGCCAAGAAAAGGCTTTAAAAAAAAAGAGATTATTTATTTATTTATTTGACAGAGATCTCTAGTAGATAGAGAGGTAGGCAAAGAGAGCGAGGGGAAAGCAGGCTCCCCACTAAGCAGAGAGCCCAATGAGGGGCTTGATTCCAGGACCCTGAGATTATGACCTCAGCCGAAGGCAGAGGCTTAACCCTCTGAGTCACCCAGATGCCCCAAGAAAAGGCATTTTCTTGTTAATCCTGTTGAAAATGAATTTCCACCATGCCTCAATTCTAGGCAGGTATTTACTTCATTGCCCAAAATAACTGCTTGTACAATGTGCCGTAAGTTGCATTAAACAACCTCACACCTTCTCCTTCACAGGCTTTTTCATCGACAACTTTTTTAAGACGGTGTGTTGTAGAGACCACTTTGTAATCTGCACATTGTAACTTGGTAGTAAGAGGAACTGGGAAGTATGATGACTGTCCACTTGCACAGTTTTCTTAGAAGTATAAGAATTCCTTTGCATTTTTTAAAAGACAGGTGAAAGCTTGTACTTTATCATGAGGTCTGGCAGGAGTTTTTTGGGGTGTGTGTGTGTGTGTGTGTGTGTGTGTGTGTGTGTGTTTTAACTTATGCTTGATTTTCACTGATGCCAGAGGAAGTTGAATTTCCCAAAGAAAGTTGCTCCTCGACGTTGAATCCACCCAGAAAGGAATACTATTTACTGATTTTAATAGCTAACATGGGCCAGGTCTATGCCAAACATTTTTGCATTCAATCCTAAGAAACTTCTGACAGTGCCACCCACCCCAGACCTACTAAACTGAAGTCTCTGGATTGGGACCCGAGACTAGCATCTCAGACGAGTCTCGGTTTAAATTTTGAGAACCACTAACCTGTATTAATATGGGCTACTTTCACCATTCATCAGATTAAAAAAAAAAAAAATGGAGATTTAGGAAGCAAACTCCCTATGTTTCCGGTGCCTACTGCTTCTCAAGAGATTTTATATAAATACAAAGTTTGCACTAAAATCTGTCTCCTTCTGAGAAATTACACACAACGAACACACTATTTTTAAAATGCTGTCTTGCTGACTCAAAGGCCATCTCTGTGGGTATGTTTAACACCTCAGTCCATTCTCTGCAACTGTGTCAGTTCAAGTTGGCCAGCCTTTCACGTGATGCTGTACTCTGTCTTTCCATAGTTTGAGCCTCCTACTCTATAGACAGGCCAGGACCCCTTCCTTTCAAGCAGGTAGAGCTGTGTGGTAGTCCATCAGAAACTGTTCCCAGGAGCTCCTGGGTGGCTCAGTTGGAATCATAACCTTTGCCGCAGGTCATGATTCCAGGGTCCTGGGATTGAGCCCTGCATCAGGTTCCCTGCTTAGCAAGGAGCCTGTTTCTCCCTCTCCTACTCTCCCTGCTTGTACTCTCTTTCTCTCTCTATCTCTCTCTGTCAAATAAATAAATAAAATCTTTAAAAAAAAGAAAAGGAAAAAAAGAAGAAACTATTCCCATATCTGACACTGGGTGTGAGCCTGCCCAGTGAAAGAATCCTGTGTCTGGCCTCCTTCCCCAGCTCAGACACCCTCAGATCAAGAAGTCCAGGATGCTGCTGATTTCTGGAAACTCAAGGTGCCCTCTAAAACACACCTATCACTAATGCTCTAGGTGACTGCGAGGGTTTGTTCTTTTAGCTCTCTTGGAGTTCACAGTGCCCGTATGCCAGTGATCTGTGCCGACCGCCCACCATGTGACTCCAGAGAGGTAACCTGCCTCATCCTCGCTTTCCCATTCTCTGTTTTCACCCTTCCCAAAGTCAACCTTCCCTCTTCCCTACCCTCCTACCATTTCTCCAGTGCCCACTGGGATCCTAGGTCAATGAACATTATCAAAGCTCTCAACCTATTCATGGTACTCTCCTTCTCCTTCTGACTCCCCTGGAGTCATTGTTTTCCCTCCACACTCTGAAGTAGAAGCTGCTTGTTCTCCAGATGGTTCCCAGCCCAGGGGCCAGCATTCTTCCGGTTCCTTCATGCCACTGCCTACTATGACTCCTCCACCCAAGTAGGAAAATCCCACTTCTTCCAGGTTCATGCCCCATGGCTTGACCTCCTTGTCTGATAACGCCCTCCTGTTTATCCCATGTCACCTGAGGAGGATTTGGCCCCTGGCACATTGCTCTCTCTACCCTCAGGGCTACTTCCTTTCCCGGACCAGAAATCAGGAGTTGAGCCTAACGCTTAAGGGAGACGCTTAACCGACTGAGCCCCGCAGGCGGTCCCATTCGTTGGCTTGTTTTATTATCATCTGTCACTTCCACCAATCTGGGGGCTCCACAAGGAAAGGGGCCATGTCAGTTTCACGACCACTGTAGTCCCAGCACCTGGAGCAATGCTTGGTACACAGACCCTCCAGAAATATTTATTAAATGAGTGAATAAACGAGTGAATGAACAAACATTACTGGAAAGAGGAAGCTCCCGGTGGCTGATGGTTTCCCTCTGAGTGGAGATCATCAGAGTAACTTTCATTGCTACAGTAGAGTGGGGGCTAAGGAGCCAGGACTTTGAAGAGACCAGTCAATGGTTTTTAAGCTTTTACAGGGACTGGAAAGTGGAGCTAGGAAAAGGCCTTCCCCCACACACTGAATGCTGACCTAGGCTAAAGAAACTTTTTGCTACGGTTGGGAAGGTGAATCATTCTGGGGTTTTGTGGGATTGCCCAGCGCTGATATAAACTGAAGCTTTTAGACAAGACCCTTAATTTCTCAGGAAAAGATGGAAATCTGGGGAAAAGGGCCTCCTGAAATACTACAGAGGCTGCAAAACATAGACCGGTTTTGTTGATTATGAGTTTTCCACTTTGTAGGAAGAATTTAGGAGAGGAGAATTTCAGTTTATAGACAGCCTCAATTGCCTTAACCAGGTGAATCCTATTGAAAAGGCTCAGTGGCAGCACATTTCATACTTTGAGGACAGATCTGACTCTCAGAAATACTCCAAAGCTATTTAGAGTCAAGTCTCACGTGGGTGGCAAATCTGGGAAATATTGTTCTGGAAACTTGGACCTTAATTCTGCCTCCTTTCTTCTCCCTGATGCAAGAACCTCTGCTGGATTGACTTTAAGGTAAATAGGACATTTTGCTTCTTCTTCTTGACCCACAGAGGAAGGCTTCAATTCTCAGGGGAGACGAAATGATGATGGAGAAAACATCTTTTTTTCTCTCCGGCTCAATGATTCCCCAAAGCTGCGTTCTTTGTCTTTTCATTCAGCCTCCTGGTAGTACCCCAGGTGCTTGGCTGTGGACCAAGGTGTGGAGCGCTCTTCTAAGTGCATGTTTGCAGAACCCAGAAGAATATTTCATTGGTTCTATACTCCAGGCTACTCGCAACAGGATTTCACAGGGTTGGGATGTGGGGATGAAAAGAAAGGCCTTGTACCTCTAGTTTAGAATCCTTATCCTTATCCTTCGAAGCTTACAAGACTGCAGGATCTTGGCCACAGGCCTGGAATTGTTCTCCATGGGTGCTCTCTGGTAGCAGAGAACGTCCCACTCAGAGCCGCCTTTAATTCCCCACCCCCCATCCTTAACCCACCTCCTTTATCACATGGGTAACTGCTATTCTTTCTTTCCTTCTTTCTTAGAGAATGTATTTATTTGACAGAGAGAGAGAGAGAGCAAGAGCAGGAACACAAGCAGTTGGAGTGGGAGAGGGAGAAGCAGACTCCTCACTGAGCAGAGAGCCTGATGCAGGGCTCGATCCCAGGATCCCAGGATCAGGACCTGAGCCGAAGGCAGATGCTTAACCGACGGAGCCACCTGGCACCCTGAGTTAACTACTATTCTTACCCCACATCCCATCTCTGCTGCTCAGATGAATAGAGGAAACAGGCATTTTGGGGTTGGGGGGACAGAAAAGAATTGCAATTGCCTTGCTTTTGTTTTGTTTTGTTTTGTTTTTTTGTTTTGCTTTGTTTTGTTTGGGGTGGCTTCTAAATTCCTTTTTTACTAAAAAAAATCAGAGTTTGCCTTGTGAGGATTAGTATCCTGTGGCTCCGTCTCCAGGTCTACAATTAAGATTCATATTCCGCGGGTGCCTGGGTGGCTCAGATCATGATCACAGCGTCCAGGGATCAAGCCCCTCATTGGGCTCCCTGCTCAGCAGGGAGCCTGCTTCCCTCTCTCTCTCTGCCTGCTGCTCTGCCTCTTGTGATCTCTCTCTCTGTCAAATAAATAAATAAAATCTTAAAAAAAAAAAAAGATTCATACTCTGCTTGCATGATTCTTGGGCCTTTGGGCCTTCACAGAGTATCTGCCCCCTTTTAAAACCTGGAGTAATCTTACCAAGGCCCTTTCTATTAATGTGAGCTTAACAGAAACCACGTCTAATTTCCCCTTCTCAATTTCCTGTTTTCTTCACTCTCCGACATCAGACAGAGATGTTATAAATGATGGTGGACTGTATTGAGTTAGTGTTTTTGGTCTTTTAGGTTAAGTAAGTGTTAGGTGTGAGGACCTAACTGCCATTTCTAAAACGATGTACACGGGGAAAGATCTTCTATGTTCTAAATAAAGACAGACAAGCAAACTAGTAGACCTAGTGTTACTGTGGAAACAGTCTCTATGTGTATGCATGGGTGGTCATACACATGACCCATATAAAGGCAATGTTCGGGGGCATCCTCTCTGGGACTATCCTTTTGGGGCCTTTGTGAATCTGAAGCCTCCCTGAGTATTTCTTGAAGGTAGGCTACACGGCTTCAACCAGTAGACTTGTAAGGTAAGGGAAGTTTATTTCTTCCTCTCTTAACAGTCCACAGCAGACGCTCTGGGTCTGCAGCTGGAAGACCCCATCTGGAAGGATGGGGTTCTGTTTCCCATTGACATTCAGGGGCCCAGGCTGATGGCGGGTCTGCCGTCTTCCAACCATCAGAAGGGGAAAGGCAGGCAGGTACATTCACAGGAGGTGTTTTGGCCCAGGCCCTGACGGAGCCTGCCTCACTTAGGCTCGAATTACTTCAGCTAGAACTCAGTCCTTTGGCCTTTCCTAAAACCAGGGAGGTTGAAGAATCCCAGCCAGCTGCACGCCGAGGAAGAAGAGGCAAGTAGATGTTTCCACCATGCTGCAGTAGAATTTCTTTCAGACTGAGTCATGGCGAATGAGAGGTCCGGAACGGACCCTCGGAGGGACCTCAGTGTATGTTTCACATAGAGACAGATTAGGTGGGAAGTCCTGAATTGACAGTCAGAGGGTCACCGGCACAGCCCCTCTTGGTTCCTGGGGATGGCAGCTCTTAACGTCCCTCTTGGACTTCCTTCTTCAAGGAAGGCTCAGGTGGCTTGGCTGAGAACAGCCTAATGCAGGGAATAGCCCTAGACCTTGTGCTGATGCCCTGTGCCCAGGACGCTGTTGTTCAAGGCTGCCCATTGGCTTGGCACTTTGGTCTCCTCCTTTGTTCTCCTCACCTCCATCTGACCTCCGTCCAGGCCAGTTGCTGGCTTGGCTTTCTGGAAGTTGTCTCTTTCACACTCAAACACACTCAGCTTTTTGCTCTCCCAAGCTGCAGATTGGGTCTGTGTTGGGGGCCTAGGGCCGAGGGCCTCGTGCCTCCTTCCTGTGAAGAGCTCCCTAACTGGAAATCTTCTGTGGCCCAAGCAGTTCAGAAGACGTAGACATTAAATATGCTCACTAAGAATCCTCATCTGTCCCTGCACATATGTCAACAGCCTAGTAATGGTGAGATTTTTTTTTTTTAAGATTTAATTTATTTATTTGACAGAGAGAATACAGTTGGGGGAGGGGAAGAGGAAGAGAGAGGAGCAAACTTCCTGTTGAGCAGAGAGCCCCACCCTGGGCTGGATCCCAGGACCTGGAGATAATGACCTGAGCCAAAGCCAGACACTTAATGGACTGAGCCACCAGGCACCCAGGTTTTTTTGCTTTTTGTTTTTTGTTTTTTTAAATGTAGGTGACCTGCCACCTGCCTCCCTATCTAAGTTAGAAACCCTTGATCTAGATATAATGAGTATTACGACCTAAGTGTTGTGGCTCATACATAATTCTTTGTTTACTCCTCAGCACCTAGCACATACTTAGCACTCACTAAATGCTATCAATACTAGCTTTTCCTTCCTTCATTTACTATTTTAAGGGAAAATTTTTAAAAAAATAACATCTCAGCTACTCTATTTTATTTCTTTTATTTTTTTAAGACCGAAAAAGAGGCAAAGAGGGAGTGAGCGTGGGATGGGGGTGGAGGCAGAGGGAGAGGGAGAGAGAGAATCCCAAGCAGGCTCCATACTCAGCATGGACCCTGACACGGGGCTCAAAGTCACAATCCTGAGATCATGACCGAAGCTAAAATCCAGAGTCTGACACTTAACCGACTGAGCCATCCAGGTGCTCCAGGGGTTTCTTTTTATAGTGAAGCTTTAGATGACTTAAGCATTGGCTACTCAGCCCTTAAAATAAATCTTACAGATGAAGCAATGACAGAATAGATAACAGAGTAGGCTAACTATATAGCCCTCCTGAGGAAGATTCTACCAAAAACTAAAAAGAAAAACAGTTTAAAGACTATATATGCTAGAAAGATGTAAAGCTAGATATTTATTGTACTGTTCTAGATTTTGCTTTGTCATTGTACTTATATTGTGGTTTGCCTGTGCTTTTCACAGCATTATAACTACATGTGGAAATGAGGATCTGTCTCGATAAAAATATGGCAGCTATAAAGAGAAATATCATCTACGCAGGCTAGAAGTTGACCTGATCAAGAAATTCTTCACACACTCCTTTGTATCTTCTGGCTAAGCAAACCTGGAGAAGGAATTGTAAATTAAGGAATAATAGCCAAAATTTGAAAAGGGGAATCTGCTAGGTGGAAAATGAGTTCTTTTTTAAAGAATGGGGAATGAAGGAAAAAACTGATGGATGGTTTAAAAGGAAATGTTTGACTGAAGCCTGCCTGCTGTACCCATAGCTACCTGCCCACAAGAATGTGGCTCCCTGGTGACAGCTGCGCTAATTATAGAAAAACAAGTTGAGTGGAAGAAGATGAATTATGTAAATTTACATTGACTGAGGATCTTGTTGGAACATTTAGGAATTTTGGTTATTAAAAATAAATCTAAGATTTTCTTACATTGAAAAGCAGTGGAACTGACGGATAATTTGCCAGAGTCTTAACATGAAATCTGGATCAGCAAAAATAATATTTATTCACATAACTGTAAATTACTTCCAGGTAATAGCCATTTTGCGGATGTGAGGGGAATCTAAAGTTTTTGGCTGGAAGTTTACACATGATTTTTTGTTTATTAAAAAAAAAAATGACAGGTACCCCCCAAATCACCTTTTTCATAAACCATTGCTGTTAAAATAGAACCCTGCAACTTTCTCTGTTCCATTTCAAGCAGTTTTCGTGTTTGTTTTTTTTTTTAAAGATTTTATTTATTTATTTGACAGAGAGAGAGAGACAGTGAGAGAGGGAACACAAGTAGTGGGAGTGGGAGACGGAGAAGCAGGCTTCCCGCTGAGCAGAGATCCCAATGTGGGGCTCTTTCCCAGGATACTGGGATCATGACCTGAGCCAAAGGCAGAGACTTGAACACACTGAGCCACCCAGGCACCCCCCTCAAGCAGTTTTCTTATTCTAAAATATAATCTAGCTTCAAGGCTGAGGATTAAGAAATAATAAAGAATGGAAAGCCACTCAATCTTCTAAAAGAAAACATTTTTTATTTGTGTTCAAAGATGGGTCATTGAAATCAATACCTTCATAAGGAGGATTCTTTACACATTTAGAAATTTGATACAGTCAGTTTTAGTGACTATGTTCACAAAAGCGAATGAAACTGGTATTTAAAAATTTTTCTTAGCGAAACATTACTCAACACTTAATTTAATATGCTGTAATTTTAAATGAATCTTTTTCCCTACTCAGACACGTTGAAGATACAGCTACATTGTTTCAGTCACCCACTCACTGAACCCAAAAATGACTTATTGCTTGGTACATATCAGGAAGGTGGAGGGTCTACCACTAAGGCAGCACAATTCACAAGAAAAGTTGTTTTCTCACTCACTCCCCACTATCATAACGCTTTGACTAAGTGGGGAGAGCACTGTTACATCGGGGTCAGAAAAATGTGTGAATGCAAATAGCCCTGTGTTTCTTGTGGCTCTTGACTCCCAAATATGTACATTTTTTTTCATTTTTTTATTAATTTATTTATTTTCAGCATAATAGTATTCATTATTTTTGCACCACACCCAGTGCTCCACGCAATCCGTGTGCCCTCTATCATACCCCCCACCTGGTACCCCAACCTCCCACCCACCCCCCGCCACTTCAAAACCCTCAGATTGTTTATCAGAGTCCATAGTCTCTCATGATTCACCTCCCCTTCCAATTTCCCCCAACTCCCTTCTCCTCTCTAACACCCCTTGTCCGAATATGTATATTTTAATAGAATCTACAGTTCAGGAGAGAACATCCAAGCCTTTTTCCAACGCCGATCTTTCACGATTTGTCTTACAACAAAAATTCCTGTGCAGACAAAGGACAGCTTGAGGATACCCAGTGTTCATCTTTAGCACTGACACTGCACTTTCATCTGTAACGTGCCTTGCAAACATTAACTAATTAAGAGGAACAACACCCCTGCAAGGTATTTAGCAACATGCAAAAATGAAAAGCTACAAGCAAGACAAGACAGGATGCATAAATCATGAAGTGTTAAATCAACATGACCTGAAAACCAGCAGGACTCCCTCCCCCTTTTCTTGCCACCACCATCTTTGGGGAAAGGCAAGGAGTCAGATTTTATGCCAACTGATGGGGAGGGGGTGATACCGGGGGCGGGGTGGGTGGGAGGATGGTGAGACAGTTCCAAGTATCACATCTCCAAAAGGGAAATGTTCTACTAACTCAGAGAAGGGGGGCTCAAGAATATAACCCTTTTAGAAATACCCCAGAGAATAGAAAATCAATCCAGTGTTTAATTAATTTACTGCAGATTGACTTCACATAGAGGAGCCCCAGCCAGGAAAGTCCTCCACTAGGAAATCTGACAGTGAGCAGTTGGAGAGTCTACGAGGGCAGGAGAATGCCCCGTAGCAGAATTTTCAGTTTTTGTTCTCTCAGGGGTGGGGGAGGGCAATCCTGACTGCCCTGGGGTCCTATGGTATTTTGCTCACTCGCTCTCTGAAAGCATTCTCAGTAGGTAACAGCATTACACAACCGTGAGTGAAATCAGTTCCGTAGCTTGTAGAGGAACGGACAGAGTGCCATTTAGAAGAATCTGCCGTTCAGGGCTTTGGATGAAGAAGACTGGGATTCTAAGTAGTGCCATGATCCAAGTCTCTGTCTCTTCACCTCATAAGGTTTGATAGTCTCTATCTTGAACATGATGCCAGAACGTGACATGGAAACATAGATGGAAACATGCTTGAAGTGCAGAGCAGATACTCCATGAACTAGTGTTCTTCTCCTTACTGCCCTGGGTGTGCTGCGGATAGAAGTAGGCGCACTCCTGTCTTAACCACACGAGGTCCCTACCTTAAAAGCAGTTCCTAGAGTCCGGTCAGATGCCCTTGAGTTCCATGGTCTAATGCGCTGGCCAGGAGCCACATGTACTACTGAGCATTAGGCTAGTTCAAATTCAGATGAGCTGTCAGTGTAGACTACATACTAGATTTCAAAGACTTAGTAAGAAAAGAAGTGTAAACATTTTTATTAATACTTGGAAATGTCATGTTGGAATGAGAATATTTTAGACATAATGTGTTAAACAAAATATATTTTAAGATATATTTTATATAAATAAATATATTTTATATTTAAATATAATATAATAATTTAAGTACAATATAATATAAATATATTTTTATGTAAAAGAAATTATGGCTATGGAATACTTAGTTACATACGAGGCTCACATTTGTGATTCACATTACATTTCTGTAGGACAGTGTTGGCCTAGAGCATAACTCTCAAATATCCTAGATCACACAATTCATCAATGAAGGGGTGCCTGGGTGACTCAGTCGGTTAAGCGTTTGCCTTTGACTCAGGTCATGATCCCAGAGCCCTAGGATCAAGCCCTACATTAGGCTCCCTGCTCAGTGGGGGGTGTGTATCTCTCTCTCTCTCTCTCTGTACTCTTTCCCTCAAAGTAAATAAATAAAATCTTAAAACAACAACAATTCATCAAGGAAAGAATGTTTGAGAATGCACCCCCAAAATGTAAATTTTTTGTTAGAAGTTTCCTTTATGTACATTAGAAAACATACAAAAATAGAAAGAAGACATATGAATAAAAGTCTCAGCATCGTCTTTCCACACCCCACTGATCACCATGTGTATTCCTGGGATGTGCACATGCCCCTTTGAAAATTGCTATCTTAGAACTGGCTCTTGATGAGGCAAAGGACCCATTTATCACACTCCCTTAGGGAGTAGAGGAACTGGATGCTTATAATGGGAGAGAAACAAAATTACAAAAAAATTGAAACAATACACAGATTACACAAGTACAACCAAAGTATAGTATTACAAATGTTACACCTTGAGTTTAAAAAAAAAAAATTGCTAGCAATAGGCTCCTCTCAGTTTTAGCAGCTGAAGTTTGTTGGTTGGAGCGCAAGTGGAGGAGGGATCAAGTGAGAGGTGGTGAGATCTAGCCCTGAAGCTATCTGTACACAGAACTTTACATAGGATTGCAAAATTGTCAATTGTTGAAATCAAAGATTATGGGGGAGGGACCAAGGCAGATATTCTCCCCGCCCACGACCCCCCTTCCTACCCCCATCCTTATAGTTAAGAGGAACAGGCTCTGAGTTTCTCAAAGTTCATTAAGAAGAGAAGGAAAGGAAAGAAGAAAGTGGAGAAGGAGCCAGTGCCCATGTCTATGTTTTCAGGTTCTATGAGTCGGTACAATGGAGTCCCACTCCACACAGGGCCCCCCAGAGGTGACAAGACCTTTACTGATGACAAGTGTAGGGAGATGCTAAGATTTGAAGGCAGCAGTAAAAGACTCTTCTGCCCAAGTTTGGGCCAAGAATGGAAGACATCATGGACTTGGATATTGCATGGGAAACTATGTGCACTAGAGACCAGATGACCTGCCTGTGTGTTTAAGAATACACTAGACCATCTGGGACTCTTGAATGACCCTAGGGAGAGAAGGATTCCAAATCATGACAGAGATTAATTTTCTGGCAGTAGACTTATTTGAAATAGAAATGTGACAAGTTTTTTTTAAAGATTTGATTTCTGTATTTGAGAGAGAGAGCATGAGGGGGGCAGGTAAGGGCAGAGGGAGAGGGAGAAGCTGACTCTGCTGAGCAGGAAGGCCAATGTGAGGCTTGATCCCAGGACCCCGAGATCATGACCTGAGCTGAAGTCAGATGCTCAACTGACTGAGCCACCCAGGTATCCCTGAAGTTTTTAATGAAAAATATCTCAATTTATAAATGTACATAGTTACATAATTTGAAACATCAAATAGAAATGAAAATAAAAGTCCCTCACCCCACCCCCTCACTTTAGATTCCCACTTCCCAGGAACAACCACCTTCAACTTTTTTAGCTGTTTCTTCCCACATTTACCTCCATAATTCTAAATAAGGTAATTCATACTACTTCTGAAGTTTCCGAGTTTTATATTTTAATCTAAGGACTGCTTCCTATGGAAGACAAAAGTTCAACCCCCTTACACACACACACACACACACACACACACACTCTCTCTCTCTCTCTCTCTCTCTCACACACACACACAGCACAATTTCACAATTTTGGTTATTTATAGAGGATTTATATTACTATGACTACATCAATTTTATTCACTGCAGAGCCAGGTAATATATTGTGATTTCCTTTCTCAAATGACTTTTTTCTAGAGTTAGCACCTAAACACACAAACCAAAACAACTTTGCTGAGTTTTCCGTATACCCATTTATCACTTGTTCATCTTCAAACATTACACGACATACTAGGGTTCAACCATTAGGAAACGGTTTGTTTGTTCAACCATTAGGAAATGTGTCATTTTCTGTCATTTCTCATTCTTCTGCACTCGCCTCACCTGGAACGCACTTGTCACCTGGGGCTTCCCTCCCATATCAGTCTCATCTTTCTGTCCTGTGTCCTTATCTTTTCTAGCTTTTTGTCATCATTGTTGCGGCTGTTCTTGTTTATTCATTTATTCCCCCTTTAATGAGTGGTTTGGAAAAAAGCACAGATCATTTTTCCAGGACGGCTGCTTGTCGGGTAGTAGGTATGTGCTATTTCCCAACCTCAGTCTTGTAGAGTAAAAGTCACAGCAGCCACACAGAAACAGCAGCACCTGAAAACCATGAGGAGTGAGCAGTACAATACCGATGACACACAGAAGGGAAGTTCCTTCTCCCAGCTGAAGCTGACTCCAACCATCATCACCATTGGCAGACTTCGTAGAGGAACTCAGAGTCCTCTTACACCCAATAGCACACACATTTTGGTCTATAAATACTGGATTTAAGTAATTCATAACAAGTCATTTTATAAGTTCTGGAACGTAGCTCTTAGACATATTGGAAAGTAAATGCTTATACAAATGTGGGTCATTCACCTCTAAGAACCAAAGCAGCTCCTTATGTTGAAAGTGGAACATTTTGAACAAAAACACTCTGTAATAGATTGAGATATGGAAAATACGTTAATATCCATGTTCGTAATGACACAAAGATTAAAAGCTAAAATATTTCTTGGTCTTTTTTGGAGGATGCTTATTCTCCTGAAAACCGGTAGATAAAAGGTGAACAGCCTGCCTGTTCTGAAAAACAAAAAGCAGAAAAATAGCCCTATACCTCAGGGTAACCAATAGACCATGAGGGAGAGTTCTTCCAAACACACAGTCTAGCTAATAAATGAAGAAGGAGTAAATGATATTGCAACCTCTAACAAAATAATAAATCCAGGCAATGCTCATCAATGGCCTCTGAAAGCATTTGTTGAAAATTGATGGGGAACATTATAATAGATGGGTCAGGCTGACAACACCCGATTGGCTGAAAACTGGCTGAAAACCATGATTGATCTTCATCTTAAAAAAAAAAAAAAAAAGAGTCAAGCAGACATTGTGTGTCTCAGGTGATATAAATAGGAAGTATACAATATGGCCAATAAACTCTTCTTGTCAACAAATCACACATAATCTGATCAAGTCTCTAGATTTTACTACCATTATCAAAGAAAATGGAGGCTACATGACATGAAAAATTGACATTATCAGGACGCAGTCAACAATATCAGAATATAGGCACATGCACAGGCCAAATGATAGCTTTTTTCCCCCACCAATAGATGGCAAAGGAAAAGGAGTACCTATAGTCTCAAAGATTTAAGAAACACCCAAGTGTAGGAGGTGGATCTTGATTCAGTCATACTCACTTTTAAAACAAGCCACCAAGCAAGACTTTTTTTATCAGGCAACCAGGGAAAGGCGAACACTGACTACATATTTGATGATATTAAGGTGTTGTTATTAAGTAGTTAAGGTATGGCACTGGTGTTGTGATTGTGTTTTAAGAGGACTTGTTGTTTAGACGTACATACTAGAGAAAAGAGAAGCTTATTCTTTTGCTTGTCTTCTTGGTCCCACCAACCGTTATTCCATGGGACTGGCTTTCCTTACAATGGAGTCAGAAAGCTGGTGTAGATGTCCAGGCCTCCTGTGGCTTGTCACAGAGCCTACTCTGTGCGGGCTGTTGGAGTCAGGCTGGGTCTTCAGAGCCAAGGAAGAGCCAGCGTAGCTAGCACTGTGAATGGTAGTAATTGCTGAGTGTAAAAGTGTGTGCCAGGGCCAGTGCTTGGAAGTACTGGGGCCACGGTACATGGAAGAGCGCATGCTCTATCCGAAAGCATTCAAACTCAATGACACACAGAAAGAGAGTGAACACTGGAGCCCAAGAACACGGGTCTAAGCTATAGCCTCTCGTCAAGTTCACGATCCCTACAGTAGACCTAAACCTTATCCCGTACTTGAGCTGAATCTAGACTATTCTTGGAAGTATAACTTTTAGCCATATCCATCTCTTTGACAGCCCACAGAGAACTCTGACTAGCTAGTACCTCGTCAGAGTGGATTAAAAAATATTTCACTTATCAAACTGACAAAGCAAGAATGGGTAGGAAATGCAGGACCAGGAAAAAGGGCGTCCCGTAGGGAGCCTGTCTATGTTGACCTAATGATAAGAATCTGTATACCAAGGGTGTCAGCCAGACAGGAAATCCATCCTGGTGAGAGTCAGAAGTGCCCCAGTCAGGACTAACAGGCTATGGCCACATCGATTGGCTCCAAAGGGCATCCTTTATACTCACAGGCAAAGGGCATGTCTAGACTTTGCAGTCACCAGAGATTTTGCTGGACACTGTAAGGGAGTAAAGGGCAGTGGGAGGAGGATTAAGGGCCTAAGAAAGAAGCAGGAAACTTGCTTCTTTCCTCTCTGTGATTAGTTGATTTTTATTCAATTTAAAAATAATTCTGAGGGGCTTGGTTGGTTAAGCATCTGCCCTCAGCTCAGGTCATGATCCCAGGGTCCTAGGATCGAGTCCTGCAACAGGGTCTCTGCTCAGCAGGGAGTCTGCTTCTCCCTCTGCCCCCCACCCATTGTGTTCTCTCTCTCTTTCTCTCAAAAATAAATAAATTTAAAAATCTTAAAAAAAGATAATTCTGAGATTCTCCCTAAATATTAGAGAAATACCTGCAGTAGGAAAGTATTACAAAAAACTGGGGGTCTTGGTGTGTTTCAGGATCTTGCTGATAGGATTATTGGCTCATGTGGTGGGTTAATAGGAAGGCTGACCATATCAACTTCTGTGTTGTCAAGAACAAACACTTACTGAGACTACCATGTAAAGGAACCATACCAAACCCTGTGGGGGACATGGGCATGATAAATAAGATGCAGTTCCTGCTCTGTCAGATCTTTCAATACAGAAGATGATCTAAGATCATAAAATTACATTCTAATACATAATACAGTGAATATCAATGACCATGAGATTAGGAAAGGCTGAGATAGACAGGCAAATCTTCACAAAAGATCTGGGAAATGATGCTAGCTTTAAAGTCTGGCCCCAGTTTTAGTAGATGTTAAGAGGGGAGAGAGACTTCTTATCTAATTATTTCATGCTATACTAGATATTGTTTGCCTTCCCTCTAAAGAAGTTGTCTTGCCCAAAAGCTCTTCTAGGCAGTCATGTTTTAATGCCCAGAACCTCTGTTCCAGCAAGTTAGGTTAAAGTTGGTTTCATGGCCCAGGAATGTCACTCCCAGGCGTGGCCTGACCAGAGTAGCCTGGCTGAGAAAGATATTCTGAGCCCATGAGAGTCTCCTTTTTGAAAATGTAAAGGTAGAGATATGAAAAAAGCTAAATGAAAGGATGTCATGTGTAAGTCAAAGTTCTGAAGAACTTTGGTGGTGGTACGAGGCTACCTGGGAGCTTGAGGATTTTCTGGTTCCAGTTGAGGGTGTCCTTAAATCCTCTAAGTGATTTGAAGTAAATGGAACAGATATCTGTTTAACCGAATCATCCGATGAAATCATGTGGACAAGATGAATGGAAATAGTAACTTTTTGCCTTCTCTCTTAGCTCTGAGGCCCTCTTTGTACAAATACCTTGAAAGTCATCTTAGTAATTATAGAGTAGACATTACCCTTATATTTGCATGTGACAGGAACTGAGAAGTGGCATGAATTAACCAGAACTTCCAGTTTCTTTTTCTCTTACTCCCAATTTCTCGCTCCCTCTTCCTCCCTCCTTCCTTGTCTCATGGATGAAATGAGAACAATGAGAAATTTAAGGTGAGAAATAGAATCAAACCAGGTGTAGAGCTAACACACAACTGTGACCGGATGTGGTTACAAATCTGATTCTGAACTTGTAACTGGCTGTGGGGGGTGGGGGGATGTGGTTAATAACCTTTTTAGTATTTGTAAGACAGAAGTAAAGCAGCTGAGGCCCAACGGAAATACCTCTCATGGGTCCTCATGAAGGAAATGCCACGTCATCCTTAACCAATGAAGGACAGGTGGCTTTGTCTTCTAATATCCATTACACAGATGAAGAGCATAATACCAAATTTGGGTAAGGAAGGGAACTCTCCTTGTTTTAAATATGAACACTGATGGTTTGACTTAATCCCAGGAAAAAAATCTGGGAGGGGAAAAATATAACATGCCTAGTGGAGCAAACAGCCTTCCAGTCCTCCAGGAAATATCTGATGAATAGCATTCCTCAAAACTGTGCTTTGATAAGAATTAAAAAATGGAGAGGTTATATCCTGAAGGGCAGAAATTGGATACAGTTGATTCACAGTAGTTGTGTATTTCTGACATTTTGATATGTGGAGAATCAGCGGAGCAGGTGTTATGGTTGGCATCAAAGACAAAAGTGGAGAGGTGACACCAGAAGATCTTCTAGATTAGGTACAGGTCTCAATAGAACATCCAAGCAGGCGTGGGGTTGGTAAGGTCCTAGAGGCCTGTGGGAATTATTATGGGCCACCCTGCAGTGTGTATTTCATGGAGGGCCTTAGAAGTTATGGATGATTGTTTACAACTGAATAATTTTGTAACAGTTATTGGCAGGTTGTTCTCCCTTTGCCTAAAATCATGGTAATGCCATGTTTATTTTATCTATTTTTAAATGTGTAAAATATACTGAGTGCCTGGCACTTGTCCATGCAGGAGAAAGTGTTAGAGCACACGAGGACAATATTATATAGAGCTTTATTTGACAAGATGATTTATTTAAAAATCAACAAAGTGGCTAATGGAACTTCAGCGTAGTAATTTCACATTTATATTAAACTTTAATGAGCCCATGTGGTTTCTTTAAAATCTATATTACCTGTGTAAAGAAAACCTATTCATTAGAAATCCAGTCTCTGATTTTGGTAACAGAGCCAATATTCATATCCCACAGAGGCCAGTTCTAGCAAGCTTTAAAATCCAAGATATTTAACTTGGTGAATGTAAGACTTTATTATCAACACTTATTTCCCATGCTCTCAATTGAAAGAATATGTTGACCACCTACTGTAACTAATTTAACTGGTAAATAAATGGTCAAGACATTAATGGATGAAACAACAGAGTTGTTAATATTTTCTTATGAAAATAACTTCCATACTTACAGTAAGCATATTTTTAAGTAATCATTTTATTGCCTGATGTTTTAATATATAACTTTATAATTTATTTATAAGGAAAAATGTGTATGTCGATTCCAATTGCTAGTTCTGTATTTTTCTCTTAAATTGTAAAAGGAGAAAGGCTAATTGGCCTAATTAATTAGTATCAACCCTTCTGGGCCAGAACTTTTGGGTCAGGCTAAGCTACATTATTGGCCAGCCTATGATTCAGGGCCCCACTCCTGATCCATTCAGTGACCACCCTTTGCTCAAGGAATAGTCTAGATCACAGCAAAAGACCGTGAACACGATGGGTTCTGTTAAGAGGATGAAGGCATTGCTGGCATCATGGTTGGTGTGTTTTATATCAGAAGTTTCCAATCTCTATTGTAAGCCACTTTGATATACATCCTTGTTTTGTAGGGGTTTTTTTAAGATTTTATTTATTTATTTATTTGACAGACAGAGATCACATGTAGGCAGAGAGGCAGGCAGAGAGAGGAGGTAGCAGGCTCCCCGCTGAGCAGAAAGCCTGATGCAGGGCTCCATCCCAGGACACTGGGATCATGACCTGAGCCTAAGGCAGAGGCCCCAACCCACTGAGCCACCCAGGCGCCCTACATCCTCGTTTTATACCTTTTTGCACTTGTCCATTAACTCTGCTAAGATAAATTTCTGGAAGAATAACTATTAAGTCAAAGGATCTGAAAAATTTTAATTTTACTACCTGTCCTGACATATTTTTACCATATGTTCATCTCTTACTATTTCACTTACTGAACACAAAGAATATAATACTGCTTCTTTCCATGTGTGTAAACATGAAAGAAATAAAAGTTTTACTTCTGCAATCAGCTCACAAAAACGGTGAAGCCTTACCACTTTGCTCTCTTTCTCATGCTTCTGTGAAACTGTGATGAAAGATTTTTAATGTTATGTTTTGGGAAACAGTCATATCTCTAGAATTTTTTTTCTTTCAAAGATTTTATTTGTTTATTTGACAGACAGAGATCACAAGTAGACAGAGAGGCAGGCAGAGAGAGAGAGAGGGAAGCAGGCTCCCTGCTGAACAGAGAGCCCAATGTGAGATTCGATTCCAGGACCCTGAAATCATGACCTGAGCTGAAGGAAGTGGCTTAACCCACTGAGCCACCCAGGTGCCCTAGAATTTTTTTTCTTCAAGAAAAGGTGAGGGCCCCTTGGCTGCCATAGGGGAGGCTAGCATCCAGAGGATAGAAAAAATAACATTCCAGGTGTTCTTTTTCACTTAATTTTGCAAATTTTGTAATAGATCAAAACACACACACACAAAGCCAAACCTGCTTTCAGTGTGGGCGTACCCCTGACAGAGTCTGGAAAGTGGGCGTGGGTGTTGTCTCTGGGAATGCTGCCTTGGTATTCTGCCTTGTCTGCCCCTATGGCCGCTCTGACTGATTCTGCTGCCAGAGTTGTTCAGGTAGAAGAATTCTCCCTTCTACTTTTCCTTTATACTTCCCTGGGTGGAGAGCTTCTCAGAATTGAGAAGGCAGGGACATGCCTGGATGTTTATTGAAATTGCTGATTGCCGCGAGATTCTAATTTGGTATTTCTGGGGCCCAAGAGTCTAGATCTTTAACGAGTTCCTCAGATGACTCTGGTGCAGGTGCTTGGCAAACCCCACTTTGACAAAAATTCTTTGGGGACTTAATGGGTACTTTTTGGGTGAGAGGAAAAAAAAAGTAAAAATTTTATATTTAAAAAAATTTTCCTATAAAAAAATTTTTTTTAAGGATTTCATTTGCTAAGTAATCTCCACACCAAATGTGGAGCTTAAACTTGCAACCCCAAGATCAAGATTCGCCCACTCCACTGACTGAGCCAACCAGGCACCCCAGATCTGAATGTATCTTAAAGAAGAACTTGAACTCTGTTTCAAACCCAGTACCTCCCTAACAAGAATGCTGCTGGCCCTTGCTTTCTCTTACTATATACATCCTTTTTTTTTTTTTTTTTAAACTTTTATGTAGGAGCGCCTGGGTGGCTCAGTGGGTTAAGCCTCTGCCTTCATCTCATGTCATGATCTCGGGGTCCTCGAATCAAGCCCCTCATCAGGCTCTCTGCTCAGCCTGCCCCCCCCCCCCCCCGCCCGCCTGCCTCTCTACTTGTGATCTCTGTTAAATAAATAAATAAAATCTTAAAAAAAAAATAAAGCTCTTATGTATTTATTTGACACAGAGAGAGGAGAGAGAGGGAACACAAGCTGGGGGAGCAGGAGAGGGAGAAGCAGGCTTCCCGTAGAGCTGGGAGCCTGATGCAGGGCTTGACCCCAGGACCCTGGGTCGGAGACCTGAGCCAAAAGTGGATGCTTAACTACTGAGCCACCCAGGTGCCCCACTATCCATCCTTTTTGATTAACTCATGTGTCTCACAGTCTTCCATTCCTAATCTCTCTGGTTCTCCTGTTCTTATTGGCCCATCCCAGAATCCACTGAGGAGCTCTAGCGTTTCTCCTGATTCTACTTTAGGAATTAATATTTCGAGGACAAGTCTCTGGGACACGTCAGGATTGTGTGGGGAGGCCATTTGGCTGCCTCCTCCTAGGGATAGACCTTTTGGCATTATCTGGGTTAATTAGAACTTGGTTCTTGGCTTCGAAGGTTCAGCTGCTTGATTTTGTCAACAAATAAGATTGACTCTGGTCTGTGAGCCGGTTCCCTTGAACCAAACTCACAACATCTGGTGCGCACAATCAGCATAGCAGGCATTTGTTTATAGTCAGAAAGGAACTGGACATTTACACTGACATGGACTTCTCCACATACCAGTGGTTTGGGAAGCTCAAGTATAATCAGAAGTTTGCTTCAGAATAAGGAACACAATTTGTTCTCTGGATACCTCAAGGCTGATGCATTCATTCATCTCCACAATTGAGAGAGCCTTGCTAATCTTCCTGACCAGTTATGCCTTCTGAAGGATATCTCTATTTTGTAGGCTTGTTAATGCAATCAGGTGAAGATTTTTTTTTTTTTTGAGGATTTTATTTTTTAAGTTATTTCTGCACCTAATGTGGGGCTCAAAGTCACAACACTAAAAATCAAGAATCACGTGTTTTATGGACTGAGCCAGACCAGCGCTCCTGCCGTCAGGTAAATTTTATTCTGATCAGAGAACCATTTATTTTATTTTATTTTTTATGTTTATGTTTGTTCTTTATTTTTTAAAAGATTTTATTTATTAGAGAGAGAGAGAGTGGGGAGAAGCACAGGGGGAGGGGGAGGAAGAGGGATAAAGAATCTGAAGCGGACTCTGCACTGGGCCCAATATAGGCTCAATCCCAGGACTGGAAGATCATGACCTAAGCTGAAACCAAGAGCCACATGCTTTTTTTTTTTTAAGATTTTATTTATTTATTTGACAGAGAGAGAGACAACGAGAGAGGGAACGGAAGCAGGGGGAGTGGGAGAAGAAGTAGTCTTCCAGCCAAGCAGGAAGCTCCATGCAGGACTCCATCCCAGGACCCTGGAAGCATGACCTGACCTGAAGGCAGAGGCCCAATGACTGAGCCACCCAGGTGTCCCAAGAGTCACACTCTTAACCAATGGAGGCCCCAGAGAACCATTTTATGTCTTCATAGTGTTTTTGCTTTTCTCCGCTTTCCCCCTTCCTTCCCCATTTTTTAAAGTTTTTTTTTTATCCCCCTCTTTCTTTAAAAAGATTTACTTATTTAGTTATTTGTCATAGAGAGAGAGAGAGCACACAAGCAGGGGAAGCAGCAGAGGCTGAGGGGAAAGCAGTCTCCCCGCTGAGTGGGGAGCCAGGCACGGGGCTCCATTCAAGGAACCTGAGATCATGACCAGAGCCCAAGGCAGACACTTAAACCCACTGAGCTACCCAGGAGTCCCAGATGGGGTGTTCTAATAGATATTTTGTTGTTGTTTGGTTTTTTGTTTTCTTGGTGAATCTAAGTCTAGTGAGATTTAGTAGTTAACACTAAGTCCAGAGCTGTGTAAAACGGAAGCAGACAGGTTTTTCTGCCACTACCCCATTCTTCCACTTCTTTCTGACTCTAGGTTGCGAGGACTCAGACTAGGAGCATCCAAGGACAGGAGTATAGCTCAGCATGGGAACACACTGGAGCCTAAACCTTGAGTCTTATCAGCACTCTATCCACTCTCCTCTTTACACCTGCCTCATTTGGGTTTCTTCTGGCAGATGGCTTACACTGCTTTTCCACTCACGATATGGCAGCAGGACCACCAAAAGTTTTGGAGGTTATATTTTCTCCATTCAGTACACCAGCCAGGCTGGGGCTAAACTCTCTTAGTGCTCATTCCAAACCCCTCTGGGAAGGTGCTCATTGGTCTAGCTTGGCTCAGGTGTCTATTCTGGGTCCAGTTGGTTAGGTTTGCAGGGAAGGTCATTCGTAGTTGAAGAAGCCACGTGGTTGAGGAAGTGGGATAGGAGCCAGGAAAAGACGCATAGCTGGGCAGCCAACCCTATGCGAAGCTACTAAATTCTCAGTCTACCATTTGGTGGCCCAGAACTCCCTGCTTTGGTTCTTTACCTGCGCTTTCCCTTCCTGAGCTATACATGAATACTTTCTATTTCTATGTCCTCCTCTAATCAAAGTTTCCTTATCTTGTGTGGCATTATAATAGGATTCTGCTGTGTGACCAATGAATCTGATAAAGATGGCAAAACAGAGCAAAGATATAACCTAAACCCAGAATATCAGTTTTCTCATCTGATAAGTAGGGGTAATATTACCTAACTTGAGACAGTGTTGTGAGATTAATAATTATATAATAATAGAGACTAATAATAATAATAATGTTTATTCCCTTCTATGTAATACATTTGCACTTTAACCTGAATATTAGTGAAAATAATATATTATGGGAATCTCAAACACTATGTCAGAAAGGCAGTGGGGACGATAGAATCTTCTGTGACCTTCAAATCATATAACATAAACCTTAATCCTATTTCTTACCTCCAGATTGGTCTTACATAGAACTCAGATTTGAAAATCATGTAGATAATATTTTTCATAATTTGAAGAGGAAGGATGTACCTAGCTGTATGATTTTGAGCATAACTCTGTGCTAGTTTCTTCATCTGTAAAATGGGGTAATAATAGCCACTCTTTTATTGGGTTGTTTTGAGGATTAAATGAGTTATACTTAAAATGCTTAGAACAGAGCCTAGCAATAGTAAATACTATATAAATGTTAACACTGGCTATTATTCTTTAATGCATTGTTTCCTAAACTGTAGGCTGCATGTATTAGTAGCTAATTGAAATTCAAAGATTCAGAATAGAGAGTAGACTATCACAGAGCATTACTCCATAGGAAGGAACAGTATTATTGTGGGTGATGATAAATATTCTCTGAAGCTTGGTACAATGCACCTACCTGTAAATTTCAATATTTGGATTTTTTTGGCCAATTTGACAGCCTTTACAGCATGTGGGACTGAGAACCAAGAAGAGTGAGGAAATGAAGAATGGAAACGCCAGTGATGGTGGGTCAAATGCATGTCCTACTAACCTCTGTTCTGCCACTTATCAGCCTAGTGGTTAGGCTTGTAACCTAAACTCTGCCTCAACTTCTCTTTTGTTAAAAAGGGAATTTCTTGTCTGTGTTTCATAGGAAAATGTGAAGCATTTTGAACTACTTACAGTCCTAGCACTACGCAGTTTTCAAATCTTAGCTTGGCAATATCACAGGGCTAATTATGACTTTTTTCCCTGAAAAAGAGAAAAGGTCTCTGATTTGCAGTAAGTCAAACTTTGCCACACTTTCTAAACACTCATGAAATTCCTAGAATTCACAATGAAATACACTTTCCATGTGTCCATTACATTGATTTTAGGGTTTATTGCAATTTATACGCTAAAAATTCAAACTCTTCTAACATGATCTTTTTCTCTTTTACCCTTTCTGGCTATTCCTTTTTGATTTCTTCTTCATATTTCCCTTCCAGTTTCACAGAGCCCAAGTTAAAATCCAGAAAAAAAAAAAAAAAGTGCTGCATGACACTATTCAGGAAAAGGAGGTTAATAATTTTTAAACATCTATTCTTATCTTATTTAAGACATGAAAATGGGGATTAGGATCTTATAGGCATAGTATTGATTTGGCAGATAAGAAGAGAAAGCCTAGGGACGCCTGGGTGGCTCAGTTGGTTAAGCAGCTGCCTTCGGCTCAGGTCATGATCCCAGCATCCTGGGATGGAGTCCCATATCGGGCTCCTTGCTCTGCAGGGAGTCTGCTTCTCCCTCTGCCTCTGCCTGCCACTCTGTCTGCCTGTACTCACTCGCGCTCTCTCTCCCTCTCGCTCTCCCTCTATCTCTGACAAATAAATAAATAAAATCTTTAAAAAAAAAAAAAAAAGAAGAAAAAGCCTAGTCAATGAGGGGAAGGATTTTTGTACCAGCAGGGACAGTAGCATTAAACTAATATGGGGCTTAAAGTGCACTGGGGGGTGGGGGTAGGGGCAGGAGAGTAGGGGAGAGGGGATAGGTAGGAAAAAGATGAGAGGGCTGTGAGGAAGTTAAAGAGGATCAGTACCATCATAATTCGGACAAGTAGAAATAAATGAAAAGCTACAGAAAAAAATAAGGTTGAAAAGGAAATAGTTGAGATTCTTTTGTGAAACTGAAGGACCTTGTAGCATCTGATTTGCTGCTAGAAAATATGTCAAACAAGTTTTTTTTTTGTTGAAGATCAAGGGAGACGGGAGAAGAGGCACTAGAACCATCAAGCTACAACTGGTTTTTCTTCCTTGGAAAAGAGCACAAAGGGGTATAAACAAAAACACAAGCCAGTGTTTTTGTGCTCCGTTATTAACGTTTATCTGATGTTTCTTCCCCCTCCTTCATGAAAATAAAATTAATTTACAATGAGTGTTTGCACTTTACCCTGTCCTTTCCATTTTCATATTCTTCGTAATTAATATTGGTAGGTCATTATCAATAGATGGGTACATGGAGACAAGAGGAAGGCATTTGCACCAAATCATTTATCAGGTCACAGGTCAGAACTAGTCTTTGAATTCTTGGTTTCTCTTATTACCAGAGGGTCATAACGAATGAAGAAGAAACTCTAGACCATCTAGTAGCAATTAGTTTGGATCTTCTAGCTGGACTGCTTAGTGGAAGATGAGACAACGGGTAGGCAGCTCCTCCATCCAATCATTTGCACACATTATATGCACACAGGCACACATTCTCACAGTGGTCTTGCTTAGTTCCTACTGGCAGTGAGCAGGATGAGGTAGGAGGCAATTGAAACCTATCTACTAGCTATTTACTAACCAATACTTGCGGTGACTTTTCAACACTGATGAAGACCATCAGTATATGGGAATTATAATATTCATTACCTTACAGTGTGTATTTTTTCTAAGGATTGTATTCTCTGTGTCTACTTAATTCTGAGATAAAGAACCATTATTATCTGCTTCTGTGTGTTTTTTTCATATTATACAATTTTGCTGATAATTCCTGAAAATCTTTAAGTAAGCCTGCAAAAATGTGGCTTAGGAAGAGCCTCCTCAGCTGCATCAGAACTGTGTAAATATACCCTGTTTAGTTTCACTTGTGTTCAAACCTGTACCTTTGAGGCTGAGACCTTGGGAATTCAAGGGTAAAGTGAATTTTAATTTGGTACGTTTTGTACTTTGATGAATAATGAAAAAAAAAATGCCCTCAAAGCTTGATTGGCTCTAGCTACATTTGCCTGTCACTATTTCTCAAACTATTGTACATAAAATAACAGGCACAAAAGATCCTTCCCTCAAAAAACAGATTCCTGGGGAAAGCAAATCAAAAGAACAGTGGAGGGGATAATGCGTTTGATTTCTCAAAAGTCTATTTACTGTCCAGTTTATTTTGGTCCTTAGGCCTTTGGTCATGCTAGCAAGTATTTGTTTTTATGGCTGATGGAACGACTACTAAACATTTGTCATTAATTGCAGTTTGGAATCACTTTTTAAAAAAATTGTCATTTTGGTTCCCCAAAACTGTTTCTTCTCCAGAGACACGAGCCAGGTGCCACGAGTTGCCCGGATGCCAAGTCCCAGGACTGTCCAGTCTTCCACATTGGATCTGCAGCCGGCCTTCTAAATATTCTCGCGGTTAGAAAATCTATCCCCCAGACTCACAGATGCTGTTCTCCCCCCACTGGCTCTGCACAGAACATCATTATCTTTGCCGAGCTTCTGTCTCTATGGCAATAACAGATGGGAAGTGCTGCGGAATTATTCATGTTCAGCAAAGGAGGCAGTCAAGAAGGAGGGGAAGGTGGGGGGTGGGCGAGGGGGCACGACCCGGGAGCACACGTTGGGGGGCGTAAGGAAGGGAACGTGGGAGTGGGGCGAATGAGAGGTTTGTGAGCCTCTGGTAGGCCTTCTGGGAGGAAAAGAGGGGAAAAAAAATCTATGAGCACAGGACTATTCCCAGTCGGTTAGCTCCAAATGCGGACCCCGTAGGAGCGACCTCGAAGCAGTAAAGCCAGGAGACACTGGACGAAAAGGAGCGAAAAGGGAAAAAAGAAAAAAAAAAAAAAAAAAAGAAGAAGAAGAAGAAAAAAAAAACCAACCAGGGGCGAAGCTCGAGTCCTTTGAATTCTGTGCAGTGCAAGTCGGTGAACTATTTCGGTTCCTGATCTTGCGGTGGGGTGGAGAAAAGGGGATTTCTTGGTGTTTCGAAATATGACGGAGCAACTCGGTAGAGTTTAATATGCTAATTGGCTATCCTGGGAACGCTAACAAGGAAGACCACACTGCTCGCCCGATGGTCAAAGCCAAAAGCTCCTAGGTCGTACCTTTCCTCATCTCATTTCGTGTTCCCTTCTAAAACAAAAACCAAATAATAAGCCCTCAGTAAACACCGTAGAAACCTGTAATTTCTAGCTCCGTTTTGAAACCGAGGGAGAAGCCTAGTGGGGAGGGGAGAGGAGGGAGGCTGAGAAGTAGGGACAGAAATTTCTCTCTCGGTTTTGCCGGAACTTTGGCCAGCCCTCTAGCCCGGCCGGATGGCGGATGGAGGTCAGCCCGGGGAAGGCGTCTGGGCGGAGGCCGCCTGAACGAGGCGGGGGCCGCCGAGGTGGGGCGGAGCGTAGGCAGCTGGCAGGGCGGCTCGCGGGCTGGAGGCCCCGCGGGGGCGGGGGGCAGCCCCGGCGCGCCCCGGGGAGCAGGGCCCACACCGGGGGCGCTGCTGGGCGGCCGCCACCCGGCTGCCTCCGGGGCGGGGCGGCCCAGCTGCGGCCTCGCGGGGGGAGGGTCGCCCGTGCCTGACCTCGGGCGGCGGCGCTCTGCCGGGCGGGCCCTACCTCCGCCCTGCTGGCAGCTGGGGTCGCGCACAGTGCACCGCGCGGCCGCCCTGCCCCCTCTCTCCCTGTCGCGCGGCAGCCGAGCGGCCAGGGCGCCCCCGGGTCTGGCCCGTCACCACAGAGCAGCGGGTGGGGCGGGGCGGTGGCGGCCCCAGACAGCCGGCTGGGCGACTCGAGGAAGGAAGGAGGGAGGGTGGCGGTGGGGGTGGGGCGGGGAGGGAACATCCTGTCTGCGCCGGGTGCACCGCAGACAGCGCCGTGCGCCAGCCGCCCAGACGGCGCGCGGGGCCAGGAGCGCCGGGAGCGCGCCTGGGGGGAGGGGCGCGCGCGCGAGGCGACGGGGCGAGTGGGGAGCCCTGAGGAGCCACAATAGGCCAGACGGCGCGCGCGTCCCCGAGGAGCTGGGAGCCGAGAGGCGGTGGCGGCGGCGACGCCGGCGGGACCGCGCGCGCGGTGCCGCCGCTGGCTCCGTTCCCCACCCCTCCCCCTCCCCGCCGCCCTCTCTCTCCCCCGGGCGGCCGGAGACGGCGGCGGCGTCTGCGGGAAGCCGTGTGTCTCCGCAGTGACGTGGGCGGGCCGAGGACTCGGTGACGTCAGAGGGCTGTGTGTAGCGATGTGTGTGGGGTTCGGAGCGGCGCCGGCACAGCCGAAGGGAGCGGGCG
The DNA here is from genome assembly GCF_022355385.1 of Mustela nigripes. Lineage (NCBI taxonomy): Eukaryota > Metazoa > Chordata > Mammalia > Carnivora > Mustelidae > Mustela > Mustela nigripes. The sequence goes on along the minus strand of NC_081558.1, from coordinate 125,290,155 downwards.
AGCGGCGGCGGCTAGCACAGGTGCGGCCCCGGCTCGCGGTGAGGACGCGGCGGGCGCGGCGGGAGGCAAGGGGCGCGCGGCCTCGAGGGAGCCCGACGGCGGTGCTCGGGGTAGTGGGGAGTTAACAAAGCTCGTCGAGCTACTCCCGGCACGGAGGCCGGAGTCAGGGGTCCGGATGCGCGGGTCCCGGGTGGGGTCGGGGCCACAGGGGGCGCAGGGCGGGTGTCCCAGCGCGGCTCGTGCTTCGCTAACCCCAGGCGTTGGGCGCGGACACAGGAAGGGCGCTGCACTTGACCGGAGCCGTCGGGATCCCGGAGACCCGGACGCCCGTCACTCCCCCACCCTCTCCCAGCCGCCTGTCTGCACTCCTCGGGGATGCCCCCGGCGTCTGTCGGCTGCCTGCGGCGCGAGGATCCCGACTTGTCGCCCCACCCGTTCGCAGACCCTTCTCCCTTCTGGCCCCGGGCAGGCGGGGGAGGTGCAGCCGTAGGGGTGCTGGGGTAACACCCGAGAACTTCCCGGGGAGAGGGTACGCGGGGGATTTCCACAGTCCTCCCCGCGGCCCCCGCAGTGGGACAGTGTTGGAGGGCACTTGGGGTTGTCCCGAGGCTGTGGGTGGGGGTTGGGGGACTCCTCTTCCTCCACTTCCCACACCCCCCCCTTGCACAGCCTAAGCGTCCCATATCCCCCCACCACTCCGTCCTCCCCCTCGAGTTTGTGATGGGTGGGTGGATTTGCGTGGTCCGAGGATTTCAGGGTTGGGGGCTTCCCCCACTGTAGGTCATGCCTCCTGCCCTCTTTCTCAGCCTTCGTTCTCTGAGGTGTTCCTGTGGTGGGCGAAAGTCAGAACATTGGCTGGTGGCCTTGGTCCGTAGCCCTAAGGGTATATTTTAAGGTAGATTGCTGGGAGTTCGGGAGGCAAAAATTTCTATTTATCGAATTTCTTTCGGAAAAGAAGGAAGTGGAAGAAGAATCTTTTCTTTTTCCTTCTTCCTCCATTTGCATTCTTTGTGAGGTCTGTCTGCCTTGTGTTTTTTCCTCGGGATTAGTCTTGTTAAGGATGGAGATTCCCAGGAGTGGAGTCTAGCTTTTGGCTTCCATTAAGCCACTTCACCCACCTTTTAAAGGGAAAGTTAATTTTTGCCTACAGTCATTCCAGAAAAATAGCGTACACCGACTAGGTGAATTAATGCACTTAAAATTGTAACTTAGTTTCATATGGTAGATATGTTAACTTGTATCTGATTTTTTGGGGGGATGAAACTGGTATATATTGTTTTATATTAAGAGATGTAGTAAGGGATTATTATCATTAAAATGGCATAACTGAGAAAGCCTCTGGTACAGAATTTTGGGTGAGATGATCTACTTAAGGTTCTCCCTGTTCTCAGTTGAGGTAGCCCTTTTTCTTTCGAGGGATATTATTGCCCCCATTACTCATTCTCCAAATTGCTTTCCTGTTTAAATGAAGTTCTTCTATCTAACTGGTGTTAGATTTGAAGAAATTGCTCAAGTGTCACCTTTGGTAAAATTGAACTGGGTATAAGATTAAGAAACTAGTTTCAAACCAACCCTTCAGCTTCTGGAGCAAATTCAAATGTAACTCTCCCCCACCCCGCTCTCTTCTAGATTAATTAAAAGAAGAATGAACAGTAATCCATGAAGATTCCCCAGGCAGTTTTTCTTTAGGTATCATTTTTTAACTGTAGAAGTTCAAGTGGAGTCAGAAGCTCTTCTTACTGGTGCAAGGATTTATACAAGCCTTCAGTTTGTTAACACAGACCAACAAGATCATCACTTTTAGAGAAGATACCTTTTTTCCCCCTTTTTTGGTGTCCTTGGTGCCAAAACCTAAATTTGGATGTGACATTTTGATCTGTGTTTGTGTCTACGGTTTATGACACAAGTAATCACATAAGCTTTTCACATGTTTTGCTTAAAACCAAACCAAACCATTGCATTGATTCTGGACTTCTTGAACTGAGAGAATTGATAAGTTTATTTTAATGTATATTTGAAGAATTACGAAAACAGGCTTCCTCAGAGGTGTGCCTCCCTATTATATTATTATTAGAGACAAAAGAAGAAAGTTTATAGCACTGGCAGTGAAATTATACTAGAGTAGAAGCAGAACAAAATAAAAGTTGCAAAATCTATTGAGTAATTTAGGGAGATTTCTCTTTGAAAATTTAAATTTCTATGAGAGTAATTGCCATAAGTATTGATATGCATTGCTTTTCTCTCTTCAAATGAGTGACTAAAGAACAATGCAAATTTCAGACTTATTTATTTAACACAACAGTTTTTAGCCATGGCAAACCTACAGACAAATTTTTCCTTGGTTCAGGGCACAAATAAAAAACTGAATGGGATGGGAGATGATGGCGGCCCTCCAGTGAAAAAAATGATGACAGACATCCACGCAAATGGGAAAATGATGATCAACAAGATGCCAGCAGTAAAGAAGGAACACTTGGATGACTATGAAGTGCCAATGGAAACTGATGGGGAACATGTCAAGCGAACCTGTGCCTCTGTGCCTGAACCTTTACATTTAAATCCCAGTTTGAAACACACTTTGGCGCAATTCCATTTAAGTAGTCAGAGCTCCCTGGGTGGACCAGCAGCATTTTCTGCTCGATATTCCCAAGAAAGCATGTCACCTACTGTATTTCTGCCTCTTCCATCTCCTCAGGTTCTTCCTGGCCCACTGCTCATCCCTTCTGATAGCTCCACAGAACTCACCCAGACTGTGTTGGAAGGAGAGTCTATTTCTTGCTTTCAGGTTGGAGGAGAAAAGAGACTCTGTTTGCCCCAAGTCTTAAATTCGGTTCTCCGAGAATTTTCACTCCAGCAAATAAATACAGTGTGTGATGAATTGTACATCTATTGTTCACGGTGTACTTCAGACCAGCTTCATATCTTAAAGGTCCTGGGAATACTTCCATTCAATGCCCCATCCTGTGGGCTGATCACATTAACTGATGCACAAAGACTATGTAATGCTTTATTGCGGCCACGCACTTTTCCTCAAAATGGTAGTGTACTTCCTGCTAAAAACTCATTGGCCCAGTTAAAGGAAACTGGCAGTGCCTTTGAAGTGGAACACGAATGCTTGGGCAAATGTCAGGGTCTATTTGCACCCCAGTTTTATGTTCAGCCCGATGCTCCCTGTATTCAGTGTCTGGAGTGCTGTGGAATGTTTGCGCCCCAGACTTTTGTGATGCATTCTCACAGATCACCTGACAAAAGGACTTGCCACTGGGGCTTTGAGTCAGCCAAATGGCATTGCTATCTTCATGTAAACCAGAAATACTTAGGGACACCTGAAGAAAAGAAACTGAAGATAATTTTAGAAGAAATGAAGGAGAAATTTAGCATGAGAAATGGAAAGAGAACTCAATCCAAGGCAAGTTTTGTTTTTGCTTTTTTAAATAGTAATTTTGAATAATGGCAGTGGTTTACTTTGAAATCAATTCCAAATTTAGACTATTACTTAACCTGTGCATTAAGACACTGTTGCTGCTAATGCAACAATAACAAAAAATACTGATCTATGTAATGCATAATGTTTGTATTACACATTTTAAGCTATAAAATGCTCTCCTCCGTGTGTGCTCATTTGGAAGAATTGAACAACCTGTTGTAAGAATTAGGATTATTCCCATTCTACAGATAAATAGAATGAGGCTCAGAGATCAAGTGGCTTTCCCAAGATTATATAGCCAGGGAATGGAGGATTAGGGCTTCTTTCTCAAGTCATGTTCTCTTTCTTTTTCACACATCCTGCTTTTTGATGACTAGATCTGTTGTTGTCCTAAGACTCAAGATAATTTACACTTTGGTGTTATTTCCATTTGCAAATGGTATAATAGCTAGCCAAAACAATTCTGGTTGTGGGCTTCAAACAGCATTTTTCAAAGGTAGATCTTGGATTTCTGACATTGTTTCTATATCTGGCTATTTGGTATTGAAAATAAATGGTTAAGGCAGATTTATTTGAAGAATTTGTGGTTCTAGTAAGCAAGGTTTTTTTCTTTAAAGAAATAACTTTAAAAAACTGACAGCTAGAATAAAAAGATTATTTTAACTAAATATTAATGTAAAAACCTGTCAACAAAGAGATCTTAAACATTATGTATCCACCACATTATTTGGTATTTAAGATTTTCATTCTAAGAGTTTGAATGTCTGGGTAAAACAAGATACGGGTTATTAAATATCCAGTTTGTTGATCTGATTTTTATATATATTTTTCTACTTGATTAAAACCAATATACTGCTAGCACTGTTTAATACTTACAACGTGGCAAACATTGTTCTTGAGCCTTTACATATATAATTTTATTTGATTCCTACAACAAAAGATTGGCCATGTTTCATCTTAAGAATCTAATTTTCCACTATTAGTTTTATTTCTTGAAATAATCTCTGCCTTTTCTACTTCACAGAAGAAATGAATGAGGCGTATTAAATGACTGAAGCTTATTCACAGCAATATTAGAGCTTGGGCTAGATTTGGTGTTGAGTGCTTTATTATAGTACCTTTAAGGTTTTGAGGGAAATTTAGTTACAGTTTAGTTTTAAAACTGCGATTTGCTTCTGAAGCTCAAGAAGGTAATTTTAGACTCTAATTTAGGAGAGTTTGCTACTTGCTGCTTCCAAAGGGTCAGCGCTTTGGAGTTCCTTGCCTGTGGCTCCTAGATAAGTTTATATTATTCATGTGCATTTATTGACTGATTTTGAAGCAGGATTGACTTCAAGCCACTTCTCAAACTGCTGGACTTGCTCACAGCTGGATTGGTCCCACGCTGAGGCTTGTGCTTGGAAATTCTCTAAATGTGGAATGCCCTTTTGATATTTATGATATCTTGCCTTAAGCTAATTAGGGGCTCTACCCTTACCTGTCCATAGGTGACCACATTATTTGCCGCCTGTCCTTGCTCCAGTCTTCATTGCTCTTACTTAAGCATTTTTTTTTTTTAAGATTTTATTTATTTATCTGACAGAGATCACAAGTAGGCAGAGAGGCAGGCAGAGGGAGAGAGGAAGGGAAGCAGGCTCCCTGCTGAGCAGAGAGCCCAGAGAGCCCGATGTGGGGCTCAATCCCAGGACCCTGGGATCATGACCTGAGCCGGAAGGCAGAGGCTTTAACCCACTGAGCCACCCAGGCGCCCCTGACATAAGCATTTTTGGGATAAACTACTTTGCCTGATATTTCTGCTCTATGTTCGTGAGAAAAGAACATCTGAGAACCAAGATAAAGGTTAAAAAGAAGATGTGAATTTACTTAAACTGAATGTGCTGGGGTTTGGGTAAAAAGGAAACCATTCTTCATCTGGATGTAGTCCTTTATTGTCTCAGAAATTACTAATTTGAATAATTTTTTTGGGGGGAAGATGTGAGATTTCCCCCCCCCCACCTTTTGTCTGTGTTACCTTTTTGCAGGATTTACTTCAGTGTTTTGGTGTATTTCTTCCAATTTTATGTGAATTTTAAGCAATTTAATGGAATTTAAGAAAATTTCTAGCAATCAAATCTTTAAGAAGGAAGTCTTTTTCGGTTCACGTGTAATACATACTTAAGTGGTTTATTGTGCTTGTCACTTCATGTTTTGAAAATTTACTCCTTAAAACTTTGTGAGGTAGTTCTTGCTTGAAGGTCTGTGAGTGAGGTTTCTCATGAGAAACCAGTCCTAGATGGGTCACATGTTCTGGTTGTATAACTTACTGGGTGGTAGAATGAGGCATTTCTTCAGACTTGATGTCTAGTAATTTTTAGTGCTTTTTCTTAAAGCAGTCTTAGTAGTAGAAACTTAATTTTGAGAAACATTAACTTTTCTTATCAATTTCTCTTAGTATATTGGTTAATAACCTCTGTATTAACTTGAATTATAGACTCAGGTATTTAACTGGGAGGGGGGCTAGGAGATCTGCTTGACTGGGGAACATTTTTTATTATCTTCTCTGAGTCAGTGAGTTGGTTGCCAAACAAACCAAATAGACCTAGAGGAAGCGTGTTTGAAAAGTCAAGACAAGCTTTTTTTTTTTTTTAAATAGTAGAATATACTAAATAAATTAACCTCTCATATAAAGAACTTTATGTTTAGTATGAATACTAATGTAATTCAATATGTTTATATAGTTAATGTAGTCAAAGTATTGTTTTAGATTAAAAAACAAAATTAGGAAACTCAATAGGAGTTGATTGAAATGTGGCAACTGTTAAATTATTTCCAAGGATGGAAATTATATTAGTAATGATCACCAAACTATTTGCATGACTAATAACTACATTTAATTTGCATAGTACCTATATTTAGATGGGTGAAATAAGTGGTATAAGGTCAGTGTTCTAAGGAGGAACTGGCTCTGTAGAAATTAAAGGTATATTTTGAACTCTTTATTACTCAGGTCACGACGAGAAACACATTTGATTTTAGAACTGCCTAGGTGGCTTTGCAACATGGTGTTCTTAAACCATTTATTTCTGTATATCACCAGAGCTTTTTGTTAGAAATATGGTTCTTGTATTTTACAGTGTGTGAATGTATACAAGAATGTCATATTTCTTTTCCAAATCTTCAGTGAGTATTATTTATTTGATCTAAGTCTGATTTTGTTGTTCATACATTTTTGTCTATGGAAAAAAAGATTGCTAAGCAAATTGCCCATTTTTAAAAAAAGATTTTATTTATTTGAGAGAGAGAATGAAAGAGAGCTTGTGTGAGTGGGGAGAGGCAGAGAGAATCTCAAGGGATCCCAAGCAGACTCCATGCCAAACCTGGAGCCTGATGCAGGGATTGATTCCATGACCCTGAGATCATGGTTTGAGTCAAAATCATGAGTAGGATGCTTAGCCGACTGAGCCATCCAGACACCCTGCAAATTGATTATTTGTAAATAAAATTTGAAGGGTGATACTTAAGAATATTTTTAAGCACACTAGAAAAGTCCACTTGTAGTCATAGGTGGTTCTTTACTGTTACAGAATGTGGCAGATAATCTTTAAGATGGTGTATGCCCTTATGGTTTTTTTTTTTTTTTAAAGATTTATGTATTTTAGGGAGAGAGTGTGTGTGCACATGTGAGGGCATGTGCACCTGTGTGCACGGGGTGGGGTGGGGCACGGGGAGAGAGAAATCCTAAGCAGGACTCCTTGCTGAGCGTGGAGCCAGAGTCGGGCTCCATCCCACAACCCATGACATCATGATGGGAGAGGAAACCAGGAATCAGTTGCTTAAGGGACTGAGCCACTCGGGTGCCCCATGCCCTGATATATATTTTTTTAAATTAAAATTTAGCTTTCTAACATTTAGACTTGACGACTCTTTAAGTAATAGAATATGGTTTTACTCTGCCTAGGGGTAAAAAACCCCTACAGATTGTCTGTGATGCAAATAGATGACCTAAAGGTATCAACAAAATTGTTTCTTAAAACCCATTAAACATTTTACTACTTTTAGTTTTGCATTTTACTTTCAGTTCATCATTTCTGCAGAGGTCATTGGAATAATAGTAATAGTAGAAAAAAATTTTCCCATTTTGTAAACTGTTTCTTCTGTTGAGGAAGTGCGTTTCTTATTCCAAACCTAAATGAAGTGAGGAAATACACTTGAGAGAATGGGCAACTACAAACAGTAGTTTGAGACAAAATGTGTTCTAGTAATAGTTGGGACAGATTTGGTGGTAATTTGTTTGATATATCAGTGATAGATTGTGCATTTTGTGATTAGCATAAATTTTGATCAAGTGGGGATAAGGTTAGCATCAGATAAAGTGTGCTCATATAGGGTGCCAGTATGAATATTTTTGTTTAACTTTCTAAAATTAATAACTGACTTTATGAGTTTAGAGACTATCTTTTTCCTATTTTCCCAGAACATAGTTTAAGTGCTTGGCATGTCAGATGCACTCAGCAAATTCCTTTTTTTAACTGAATAGATTTTTGAAAAACAACATTATATTTCAGAATATGTGGAGGGTTTTTTTTTTTTTTTTAAATGATGGTTTGATCTGGAAATAAACACATATATAATTTGCAGATAAACTGTTGAATGAGATAACTTATCCAGTAAGAGAATGGAAGTGAAAGCACTTTGAAGTTAAGAGTCTAGGAATGCAGGGTGGTGCTTCAAACTATCATTGAAATATTTACTAATACGTATTTGGGGACTTTTCCTTTCCCCATATATCTTCTTGTCTTAATTTAGAATTATAGGAATATATTTCTAATACAAATAAAATAACTGAGTATTGGGTTCAGATGTATCTCACTCTTCGTTATTTGTACACAGTAATTATACTATTGGATATTTACTTACTAAAACAAAGTTATGCGAGAAGAAAAGTGTGAAACAGGTCTGTTATAAGAATTATGTTAAGGACTATTAAATGAAATCTTTAGAATGGCTTTGGGAATAGTGCCCCCTTATGGTTTAGAAAATACAGAGCCTATATTTGTTTTTACCACTAAAAAATAATAAAACAGTTATAAATGTTAACATTTTTAAAAAGGCTTTGATAAAAAACTTAGGAATTTATTCTTTTTGGTCTGAGAAATGGGAAAAAAGGAAGAAGAAAAAGGGCACACCTGAATCAGTGTGGAGGCAACCAATAGTGTTCTCATAGTTGTGCACATGTCATAATTTATGCCATTGGAAGAACAAGGAAGGAATCAAGAATTGGGTTAATTTCAGTTCCTTTGGAATTCTGGGAGAGGAAACTATGGAGCCAGAACCCAGTTTGTTCAAGTAAAGAGGTAGAACTAGTTTGGGAATAGCTTTAGGAATGGCAAGAACCTGTATTTTGTCCACAAGCAGAATTTTAGTCTAATGAAGGTTCATACGTAAAAAACTTAAGGATTTTATTAGACAACAGAAAGCAAAAAAAGAAAATATATAATTAAATTCTAAACCTTTTCTTAAGCTGCGGTTTGCCTCAATCACTAAATAAAGTATTACAGCCCCATTCTAGGCAGAAGAATGACTAGAAAGAATATAAAGTTGCTTTTTTTTTTTTGGACAAAGAGTGAGTACAAACAGGGGAGGTGGCAGGCCAAGGGGAGGGAGAAGCATGCTTCCCACTGAGCAGAGAGCCCAACTCCTGGGCTTTTGGGCTTGGTGTTGGGACCCAGGACCCCAGGATCCTGACCTGAGCCTTTGAAGGCAGCTGCTTAAGCTTAACCGACTGAGCTACCCAGGCACCCTGTAAAACTCATTTTGATTTATAGACTCAGAAGTGGGTCACAGAAATATGTACATAAAGACTAAATGCAGGCCCCTGAGGGCAGGAATTTATCTTCTAGTTTCCGAATCTAGAATGTGGTAGATGTTTAATAAAGGTTTGAATAACTGAATGAAAAGTATTACTAGCCCTATAAAGTTACCAGTGATTTTCGAGGAGAAAACCAGGGTTAGTTTTAAAGCAAGTAGCATTTTGTTTTTATTTATGGTATTGAGTTTATTTTGAGATTTCAAATAGCACTGAAAGTGCATATTTTGGGTTATGGGGACAAGGAACACAAAAGTTTAGGAAACTCACTGCAGTTTATTTTGGTAACACTACGGCTTTTATTCCATGTTAAAAAGTTTTTTTGGTGTGATTATTAAAATAGTATAGGCTCATTGTAGTAAATCCTAAACAAGTGCAAAGAAAAAATTTCATACTTGTAGCATAGAGTGATAATTCCTCTACATATGTAATGCTTTGTAAATCTGTGCAAAAGCACCTGCACAGTACACAGGTGTTATTAAATACAGGACCAGTTGTTGAAATAATACTTTTGGACCTGTTTTTAGACAGTTCACTTAGAGCAAGGTTTTTCAAATTGCAATTTTTCATTCATTCAGCCTTTTTCATCTGGGCTGCCATGAGGGGAGAATTAAGCCCTACATAAAATTACCTGAGTGATGGTTTCATCAGTTCTTCCAATGATGGTATATAGTACCCTTCTAAATGCTTTGGAGTGAAGTTAATTCATTGCATACAATGGATGCCTTGAGGCATTTGGGCTTGTCTCTTGAGAACCACGGTTGAGAAGGGCCAGGAGGGTTATGAAATCAATTTAGTGGGTCATCCACATTCAAATAAAATGAAATAGAGTAAAATAAAAAATGGACTATGTTGCACATAATAAAATTAATCTACATTTTGATATTGTCAATATGCATTAATTCAAGACCAAAATAATCTGAGATCATTTTTTGAAAGCATGTATGCTGAAATGGGATAGAAAAACAAAACCTTATATTTATACAGATATTTTAGTGAAAATGTGTATATGACATGGAGATTGCTAAATTACTGTAATATTAAATGGATTGGACACTGTAGAATTACAATATAAAAAATATTATTTTTAGGGGTTCCTGACTGACTCCGTTGGAGGAGCATGTGACTCTTGATCTCAGGCCCCACATTTGGTGTAGATATTACTTAAATAAATAAATAAACTTAAATTATTTTTAAAAGTACCAGGATTTTATTAACAGGATTTTTTTATCAGTTTGCTCCTTTTCCTTCACATTGTAATGGGCGTGATACCATGCTACTTCACATGGACTTCACGTGGTTTTGTTTCCATAAAGGATTTAAGATAATAGTTGCACATTATAAAAATGTGAGTCTTTGTTTTTCTGATGAGCATTTTTCAGCACTTTAAACTTAAAATTGGCTTTGTGAGATATGTGGTATCTTTCGGTGTGAGGGAGTAGCAGACATTCCTATAACTCCTGAAGATCTGTTTTTGGGCAGTTAGTGCCCTTATTGTTTCAGTTTTCATTGGGTTGATTAATTTGAATAATTACAAGGAAGCAAGGCACAAGACTAAGCCTTGCTTAGTCTTAAAGATCTCTCTAAGTAGCTATTTGCTACTTGTAACACTATTCCTGTTTCAGTTGTTGAAACACTCATTCACAACATGTTGGAAGTATTGAGGAAAGCTGATCCTTTAGTGAGAGATTGAATTTCTTTCAGTAAGAGTTGTTGGCAGCTGTGTGGTAGGGTGTCTTTGTGTCCTTCTGAAATCGTTTATTGGCCACTTGAATGTCTTAGTATTATAATAACACAGTAAGAAGACCCTGGCGGGTATATTCACTTTATACCTAAGGAGCTGTTGCTTAGCTATGTATTCAGTCATGTGTTTAGTAAGGTTGCTAATGATTTATGTTGGACTTGTACAAAGTAATGATAATTTAATATGCATTATGTATTACTTCTTATATAAGCACATCATTAGGTAACCTGTTAAATTTACCAGTCTGCTAGTTCTTTGTATGCTTACTGTCTTCTGAACACCACAATGTAAAAATTAATCTACATGTTTTATAGCTCTTTCTAAATTCTGTATTTAAAAATAATTTTTCCACATATTTGAAAAAATTTAATTCTGACTTTTGGTGATATTTGGAAGTCTCACCAATATGTTGAGGTATTGCCTTGATTTCTTTAGTTCATTAATATTTGTTTTTCATTAAAGATAGTATTAATCTGATATTGTAATGAAAAACTGGAGTGCCACCTAAAAGCAAAGCTTATTATCAGAGATAAGTCTAGGAATTGTAAAGGGTTTTGATTGATTGATTGATTGATTGGTTGATTGATTTAAGTATAAATTGGGTTTGTATATGAATAGTGCTGAGTGGGTAGGATTGTTTTGTGTCTAGAAAGTGGCAACTAAATGTTTATTTTTATTTATTTATTTTTTTGGTAAATGAAATCAAGTTCTCTGAATTATTTGTCATTGTGAGACTAATAAGCAGTGTACTACCAGAATACAGTTGTTCTTTATTAGGAAGTCTATCAAAGGTTCATGCCTACATAATACAGTTGAAATTTAGAGAAATTTTCATAAAACATTTCCTGATTTTTACTTATTTAAAATGAATTCTTCTATACATTTTGGGATTGTTTAAAATTTGCTTTCATAGACATTATTTGTTTTATGACTTAGAGAAAGAACCTTTGAAATGAAATAATTTGTCTGAAAAATTTCTTATGTGTTTTGGATGAGGATGCCATCTGTTCATTTTGTGATAGATAATGATAGGGAAGCTGGGCAATAAAAGCATTTTAAAATGTTTAAGACTCCAACTTTAGATGCTAAGGGATCTATTTCTCTCCTTTGCCAAGTAATGTATTTTAATGTTTAAATATACAAAGTGAATGAAGTTTTCCTACATTTAAAGGTAAGATAAGAGGGAATAGATGCTTGTATCTTTTGGTATCTAATTTTTATTCCTGATCAGTGCTAGCATTACTGCTGTGCCATTTAATTATATTGTTCTTTTTTTGAAGACCTAATTTGTATGTTGACACAAATGCAGAATAGATGAGAAAATCTGGCATGCCTGTGAATGTTCTGTTGTATAATATGTGTTTTTCTTAATTGTCTTTAACACACAGTTAGGATAAGTTGTTATAAATGTGTTTATGGCTTACCACATGTTGGATAAAATTAAATCCCAACAGTTTATCATGGTCAGTGTTGTACATTTCCCTATCATTTATATTATTTAATTTGTAGATCTGATTCTAAAAATATGACCCAGAAATGGTTGAGCTTCTTTGGTACCTCATGGAGTAGAAGGGTATTGAGTGTGAAAGAAACTGTCTTCTCAGTTTCAGGGTAGTGGAGTAACCTGATAAAAGGCCACTCTGGGAATTAATGAGCTAAGCTGTCATTCAGAATTCATTCAGCAAATATTTATTAGTTCCTACTATATGTCAGGCATGGTGCTAGGTACTGAAAATACAAAAGTAAGGAAGTTGGTCCTTGACCTCAAGCTGCAGTTGAAGCAGAGGCTTGATAGCCTCTTGTTAGGGATTTTGAATGGGGAATTCAGACATTGACTAGGGGACTACACTAAGTGATCTTTAAGGAAGATTTCTTTAGAATTTATTGATTGTGATTTTTTTAGTAGGATAGGGTGAGATTAGAAAATAAAGGAAAGAAATTAGAGAGGGATGGATGTTTAAAATGCTAGCTATTATTTACATCTGAAGTTTAAAGACTGAGAAGTAAGAAGATATGCTGAGTTTGGCTCATGAATAAAAGTAAAACTTACACAAATCAAGCTGTAGAGTTTTGAAATGTGATCAAAATTGAGTCAGTTTGTTTGTTTGTTTTTAATATTGATTCAGATTTCAAGTCAAGATCTTTGGGTGAAGAAGTTTAGAACTTGCTATTTTGAAGATTGGGGATTCCAGCTTATAATCGAAAAAATTTTGAATATATAAGTGAATTTTAGTAATTTGAATTTAAAATATCTGGAAACAGTTGGTATCTTGGGCAGTACATCTAGAATTATTTTGGATATAAAAGTGATATAAAGTGGAGCTTTAGGGGCGCCTGGGTGGCTCAGTGGGTTAAGCCGCTGCCTTCAGCTCAGGTCATGATCTCAGGGTCCTGGGATCGAGTCCCACATCGGGCTCTCTGCTCGGCAGGGAGCCTGCTTCCTCCTCTCTCTCTGCCTGCCTCTCTTCCTGCCTCTCTGCCTACTTGTGATCTCTCTTCCTGCCTCTCTGCCTACTTGTGATCTCTCTCTGTCAAATAAATAAATCTTAAAAAAAAAAAAAAGTGGAGCTTTATTTTCTAAATAATGAGTTTAACAAATGACTTCTAGAAAAGAAATTATCATTTAACTCAAGCTGATGTTTTATTTCATTGATCTGTTAGAGTGAGCTTATCCATGCTTGTAAACACCTCCTGTTATACAGTGTTGTGGTGAAAAATGTTCTGCCTAAGTGAGTTTTCTGGATGAGGAAGCTACTCTTTATAGAAGTGTTTTTTTGAAACTTTAACCTTTGGGGCGCCTGGGTGGCTCAGTCAGTTCAGTGTCTGCCTTCAGCTCAGGTCACCATCCCAAGGTCTTGGGATTGAGCCACATATCAGGCCCCCTGCTCAGTTCTGGCTCCCTGCTCAGTCCAGAACCTGCTTCTCTTTCTCCCTCTGACTGCTACTCTGCCTACTTGTGCTCTCTCTATCTCTCTGCGAAATAAATAAAATCTTAAAAAAAACCCAAAAACTTTAACCTTTTTTTTTTTTTTAAAGATTTTATTCATTTATTTGACAGAGACATGAAGGGAAGCAGGCTTCCTGCTGAGCAGAGAGCCCGATGTGGGACTCGATTCTAGAACCCTAGGATCATGACGTGAGCTGAAAGCAGAGGCTTTATCCCACTGAGCCACCCAGGCGCCCCAAACTTTAACCTTTTTAATGCATTCTAAAATGTCTTAGTTTTCAGTCTATGTGGTAGGTATATAGTTATGGTGTATGTGTATACAGTGTACTATTTATATCTCATAAATATAGACTATAATTTAACTATGTCATGTTAACTCAAGACTTCTTAAACATCAGTTACTGTACTGTGTTGTGATGAAGGTAGGGGACAATTGAGATATATTAAATTATTTGTCCTGGCCTATGATAAAGCCCTCAGATTGTCTTGCTTTTTGAATCAGGTTTTGTGTTTGGATCTTATAATTCTCCTCTCTTTAGGCTATCAGCTGTTGCCTGGCATCCACCCTTTCTAATTTACTTGTAGAACTGGACTATAGGTTGAGAAACTGTGTGAACAAGTGATTGGCTTATTTTCTGAATAAGCATTTGATTTTGCCTCAGATTCTGAACTTATTTAGAATAATTGATCTGGATTGTGAGTGTTTTTTTTTTTTTTAAGATTGTATTTATTTGAGAGAGAGAGCTTGTTATGGGGGGTTAGGGAAAGGGCAGAGGTGGGAGAAGCAGAGACCCTACTGAGCAGGAAGCCCAATGCGGGTGGGGCATGATGCCAGGAATGGGGGTATGGGGTGTGGGAGTGGGGCATCACAACCGGAGCCCAAGGCTGACAGTTAACCAACTGAGCCACCCAGGCGCCTGAGTTTGTTTGTTTTTTTAACTGTATAGAGCCTAGAGGCCCTCACTGAATAATCAACTGTTTAAATCCTTTGAAAATACCATCATTTTCCTTAATCTTGTGGTCTCGTTAGTTTTTCAAATTCCTTGTTCATTCTTAACCAAAATGTTGATTTACCACCAATTGAAGTTACCATATTTTTATTTTTGGCTTTTCATTGGTCTTAAATCATCTCCTGATTGATTAAATTACATATAATGTTTGCTGCAGAAGTGGTTTCCTTTTCATTTTCAACCCATTTTGTTGGGGCCAAGGGTTATCAGGCTTCTCCTGAGTTTCTTCATCCTAATTGTTTTCCCCCATTAGAAGGGTATCCCCAGTCAAATGGTGGACAGTTTATGAATTGATTTTGCTTTAATCATAACTGCTTAGCATCTGGAGATTTGTTTCTTTTCCATTTTATGTAGTTTCTTTGTTCTGAACTGGAATATTGGGACATCAGGCAAAATAGTTTTCCTAACCTCTTAGTATTTAGTGGCTGTCCCCTGAGTGCTGTGTTTATGGATTATTGGATGAGGATGTCATTTCTCCCACATCTTACCAGGAGACATTCAGAGGAATATCCAGCTTTCGTTTTTGTTTCATCTTTCCTTTATCTCAGTCTCAATTCCATCCTCTCTTACTCCATTGGGATTGTCCATTA
This sequence comes from Mustela nigripes, assembly GCF_022355385.1. Classification (NCBI taxonomy): domain Eukaryota; kingdom Metazoa; phylum Chordata; class Mammalia; order Carnivora; family Mustelidae; genus Mustela; species Mustela nigripes. The sequence continues at coordinate 125,274,592 of NC_081558.1, read as the reverse complement.
ACCTCCTGTCTTTGTTGCTCACCCAAACCTTATGTCCTTTTAGCTCCCTTCTCTACTGTGTCTTGTCCCCCTTTAAGATATTCTTTTTCAAAAATAACAGGGTAATTACTGTGACTTGAAATACTGTGCATGTGCATAATGGTGCTGGTGGTTGGTGGTAGTGGAGAGGCCATATAAAACAAACCAAAATAAGGGAGAAGTTCGTAGTCACAGGTTATTCTTTTCTTTTTCAGTTCCTGAACTTCGGTTTACTAATCTGTAAAATGGAGTTAACGATACCCATTTAATAAAGGAGTACTTGTTAGAAGTAAGTAGGGTTTAGGGCGCCAGGGTGGCTCAGTAGGTTGAGCGACTGCCTTCGGCTCAGGTCATGATCCCGGACTTCCAGGATCGAGTCCCGCATCAGGCTCCCAGCTCCTTGGGGAGTTTGCTTCTCCCTCTGACCTTCTCCTGTCTCATGCTCTCTCTCACTCATTCTCTCTCAAATAAATAAATAAAATCTTAAAAAAAAAAAAAGTAAGTAGGGTTTATAAAGTTCTTATCAGGTAGATAGATGTTCATTAAGTAGCCAGTTACTTTCTTCTTTTCCTTTATTCACATGTGTAGTTTATGAGGAAATGTGTTTTACCAATAAGTGTTAGCAAGCAAAGTAATTTCAAGTTTAACCTGGTGAAGTTTTTTTTTTTTTTTTTTTGTTATTTTTTGTGGGTTTTTTTTTGGTGTGTAAGGTGTTTGTTGGGGAGTTGTTTTTTGCCTGCTAAAGGAAGGGAGTGGAAGTGAGACTGTGTGGAGGGAAGGTAAAATGTGCAATGCAGTCCCATCAGTGTTTCAGCCAAGTTGGTAGAGAACTGTGGAGTGAATAATGGCCATTTGAGTTTACCATGTTAGGATAAAATTGCTACTCCTTTGGTCTCCACAGCTCTTTACCTCCATTGTATCAGTGACCATATCAGCTGTCCAGAGAAAGGCAGGATTCAGCTTTAAGGAGTTTCCTCATGAGCGAGTGCTGCTCAGGTGCTTATGCTGAATTCTTGAGGTGGATCCTCCACCTCAGATCTGTAGAGTTTTCTCTGGGCAGCTTTCTCTGACCTGCTGACTTGATTTGCCTTGGTCTTTCTGGATGTTGTACCCTGTCTTCTCCACTCAGGTTACTCTGTGAGGCTCTGACTGGGTTCCCTTGTCTTTCTAATTTTTGTTTTTTCTTTCTTACTTTTTTTTTTTTTTTAACATTCCACCATACATCTTTTATTATAAATCTACCTGTTTATCTGTCTGTCCACATTTTTCCCCCTCCAGTGTTACTGAGAAATAATCAACGTAATCACTGTATGAGTGTAAGGCATACAGCGTGATAGTTTGATTTACGTATATTGTGAAGTGATTACCACAGCAGGTTCAGTTAACATCCATCCTTGTAATGCAGTTTGTCTCGGTCTCTGAGGTGCGGTGGGGTGCTTCAGCTTCACCAACTCCACACTGCCATGTTACAGGATTCTCTTATGGTATCTTGTTCTTGAATAGATGTTTTTTCTCTTGTGAGGGAGTGTGAAGTCAAGAACAACCTGTATTGCCATCTTCGTGACATCTCTCCCCTGGCAAAGTATTTATTGCTATAGAATGTTATCTAATCCACTAACAAGTACAGTAGGGAAGGGGGACATTCTAGCTGATTGTCACAGCAAGAAGAATCCGCACTTACTGATGCTGTACATTTGCAAGGTACTATTTAAAATGGATTTATTTATTTATTTAATTTTTATTTAATTTAATTTTTTTAAAAAAAGATTTTTATTTATTGGGAAGAGACAGCAAGTGAGGGAGAGCAAGTGCACAAGCAGAGGTGGGGGGACAGAGGGAGAGGGAGAAGCAGACTCCCTGCTGAGCTGAGTAGGGAGCCCCGACCATACTGGACTCTGATGATGCCAGACTTGATCCCAGCATCCTGGCATCATTACCTGAGCTGAACGCAGACACTTAACTGACTGAGCCACCCAAATGCCCTTATAATGGATTTTAAAAATAGATTCCTTAGTATGAAGTTTTATGAAATCGTTTTTGGTAGTCCATGTTAATATGCATACTGAAGTTGTTTCTGTGATAGGATAATTCATATAATTTTTAGTGACTACATTTGGTACTTTAAGGGAAGGCTGCCTTGTTAGCAGAGGACTCTCAAATAACATACCTTTTATTAGGGTTCTCCAGAGACATGCACTGGCCCTGTCAAGCTGACATAAAAAATTAACCATCACATCTTCCCTCAATGAATTTTTTCCCTTCTGCATTTTTCTACAGATAGATACACCATCAGGAATGGAATTACAGTCATGGTACCCTGTTATAAAGCAGGAGGGTGAGCATGTTGCTCAGACACATTCATTTTTACACCCCAGGTAAGTGAGTATTATTAGCTCATTTGTTTGTTCATTCATTCATTTGTTCATTCATTTATTCAACATCTATATGTCAGGTACTGTTCTAGTTCCTGAGAATTCATTTTTTAGTTTTAGGCTTGTTAAATGAATTGTAAATTGCATTGAATATTTGAGATAACCTTTTCTTGATGTTTTTATGTTCTTTCTAGGAACTTGTCATTTCCTTTTCTCTCTAAAGTAAAAATTGGAAGTTCTCCTTTTATATATATATCTTTTTAAATTAACATATAATGTATTATTAGCCCCAGGGGTACAGGTCTGTGAATCGCCAGGTTTATACACTTCACAGCACTCACCTTGGCACATACCCTCCCCAATGTCCATAACCCAATCACCCTCCCCCTACCCCTGGAAGTTTTCTTTTAATTTCCTTGCTTCCCTAGAAGAGGTAAACCAACTCTTCAGGAGTTTGGTATGCAATTTTGGTGTTTTACAAATTTTTTGAAACTTAGAAGTTTCTTAGTAGCCACATCCCTCAAAATCCAGTTTCATAGTTTTAATAAAAATGCACCTTAGATGATAAACTGTTCATTGATTTCTAGATTTTTAGTGCTGTAGATATATATTCCCCCCAAATATGGTGATGAAGAATCGCAGTCTTAATTTACATTTGCACACTTTCTACCATTCCTATTGTGTTTGAAGTAAGTCTTTGGACATTATTAAACCTGTCAGTGTTCTTAGCAGAATACAGAGTTTTTAATCCTCAGAATTCTTGTAATTAGTAAAGAGGAATAATATAGATTATTGGATAAAGAAAATAAGATCTAAGAGGAGAGCATTTAGAGTTTAAGGTATTATGTAGTACATCAGTTAAATGGTTGCATCTTCTGGCTAAAGGTTATGCAGGTTATAGCTAATAATACAGTGCTTCAGTATCTAGCTCAAATTTATTCCATGGGTCTCTCAGATAATCTGCTGAACAATTTATGTGAGCTTTGAGCAAAATTGGTAGTTATCCCTTCAGTCTTAGTTTTGTGCAACTCACTATGGAAGTTTTGTTGTTGTTTTTTTAATCAAATTAGGAAATACTAATGTATTTTGGGAAGACTGCTGTGTGGGGTTTGAAACAAGTAGGACTGACTGCCCAGGAACAGGAGCTGGGTGGTATTGAGTGCTCTATAAGAAAGGCCCCAGGAGCTACTCATTGGGCCTATGGTGAATCAGGGCATAGCCTTGTAGTATGGGACTGAATCAGCCTCTATAACAAAGAGCAAGGATTCCTTGCTTTCACGGGTGGTAGTCAAGAAAATGGTTTTTCAAGTAGCGTTGATCTGTTTTCTTTCTAGCATAAGCCTTACCTATTCAGGGCTATTAAACAGCCCTAAAGTGCTTCATGCTTTTAGTCTCAGGTGGTTTTGAGGGAAGGAGATGAGACTGTAATTTTCTTTGCCAGTGAGTGTCTCTTCAGTGCTTAGAAATTTTTGCAATATAATAAAAATTATTCATAATTTTGCACTTACTGTCTAAAGTACTGAATTTTTAAAGAATTCTTTTCTATGATCTAATTTTCTTTTTTAAAAATCATAAACATATAATATGTTATTTCTTTGGGGTACAGGCCTGTGATTCATCAGCCTTACACAATACACAGGGTTCCCCACAATGCCTACCCTTACAGTCCTTATTTTTTGAGTTATTTTGTCTGTTTTAGTATAAAATTTTTTAACCATAGAAATAGATTTAATGTATTTTGCTTTTTACCCAAATGTGTTATATATCTTATTTTGCCTTTCTTTGTTTGTAGCTACTACTTATACATGTGCGATAAAGTGGTTGCTCCAAATGTGTCCCTTACTTCTGCTGTATCCCAGTCTAAAGAGGTCACAAAGTCAGAGGCAAGTAAATCTATACCAAGACAGTCAGAGAAGCCTCATAGTAGTGGGAAACATCAAAAACTGGCGTCTTACCCAGATGTCTCATTGGAGGAACAGGAGAAAATGGATTTAAAAACAAACAGAGAATTATGTAGCCGTTTAGGTAAGTATTCAGAAAAAATTTTTTTTAAATCATATACTTAAACACATTTATTCAGCATTTTCTCTTTCTTTGTTTCTCTTTCTTTTTTTCTCCTCTCTTTCTTTCTTTTAAGAACAATATTATTTATTTGACAGAGAAAGACAGCACAAGCAGGGGAAGTGGGAGAGGGAGGGACAGGCTCCCGGCTGAGCGGGTATCAAGACCTGTGGGGAAGTCAGCTGCTTAACCTTAACCAACTGAGCCACCCAGGTTCCCTCATTCAGCATTTACAAAGAGGATTTCTATTTAAGCGAGTGTTCCAGACAGTTGAAGCTTTTATCTTAAAAAAAAAAAGTGCACCTTTCAAAACTCTGAGTGACTACTTAGAACCTTAGTTCCTAAACTTTTTTTTAGAACAGTTATAGCTATAGATGCTAATGCTGTAGATATGTAGTCTACATGGTTTCATACTGTAAGTGGTTTTTGCATGATTGGTTTTTTTCCTTTCCTGCCCTTTTTTTGCTGTTAGTTTTCTTCAGAAGGCCCTTTCTAATTTGCTTTGAACTGAGAAACCATTTTATAATGCTAAGAAGTATGTAATGGGGTGCCTGGCTGGCTCAGTCAGTATAGCATGTGACTCTTGGTCTCTGGGTTTGAGCCCCACGCTGGATGTAGAAATTACTCAAAACAAAAACAAAAACAACCAAACTTAAAAAAAATTTTTTTTGAAAAGATTTAATTTATTTATGACAGAGATAGTCTGTCATACAAGCCCGGGGAAGCTGGAGTGGGAGAAGCAGGCTAACCGCTAAGCAGGGACCCTGATATGGGGCTTGATCCCAGGCTGCTGGGATCATGACCCCAGCCAAAGGCAGATGCCCAATGACTGAGCAACCCAGATGTCCAAGAATAAAAGTCTTAAAAAAAATAATGCTAAGAAGTACATAAGAGTAGTTAGGTATAGGACTCAGGGAAACTTAGCCATGTGATAAGCAAAGATCGAAAACTCAATAGGTGTGGGAGCCTGGCAGATGGTATAAAAAGCAGACTGCTGGCTGGGCATCTTAAAAAAAAAAAAAATCTGCCTAGTTACAGTGCCTTTTAAAGTACTGTGGAGCAAAGGAGACATGTCTACACAAATGCTGCCTGTTTTACCCTTTACATAGCAGCAGAGCTTTGCTTCCAGCTTAGGCAAGTGTGACAGTTATTTCAGCTATCTTGGAGTAGCTAAAGTGTCCATTAGTCATTTAACTGTTTTCATAGATAGCTGAGATTCTTTGAGCGATTTCTGTACTTTAATTTTGAAGTTCAGCTTTCTTTGAATTTAAATATGGTAAACAATAATTAGTAATGTACTCTTATGTCATATTTGTGTTATATTTCATTTCCCAAATTCTAGTGACTTAAATTGTTGATATATTTCATATACCATAAAATGTATCCCTTTAAGGTGTACAGTTTAGTGACTTTCAGTAAATTCTCAACAGTCACAGCTATTTAATTTCAGGACATTTTCATTCCCCCCCCCCCCCACTGCCACCCAAATCCCTGTGATTCATTAGAAGTTACACTCTATTTTCCTCTTTCCCCAGCCTCTGTTTATTTTTTGTTTTTATATATTTGCCTATTGTGGACATAGCATATGAAAGAGATCATATAATATGTGACCTTTTATTGTTGTAGCATATTTTTAGTACTTTTTTAGTACTTTTTTTCTATGGTTTAATAATATTCTGCTATTTTATAGATAAATATACCACATTTTGTTTATCCACTTATTAGCTCATGGACATTGAATTGTGTCCCCTTTTTTTTTTATTACTACTACTAAATATTATGCCAAACTTCGGGCTTGAACTCATGAATCCAAGATTAAGAATCACATGCTTTACTAAGTGAGCCAGCTAAGTGCCCCAAATTGTGTCTACTTTTTGGCTGTAATGAATAATGCTGCTATGAACACTTATGCACATGTTTTAACATAGACCTGTTTTCATTTCTCTTGGGTGTATATTTAGGAGTGAAATTACTGGGTCATGTTTAATATCTTGAGGGGTTGTCAGATATTTTCAAACCAGCTATATACCATTTTTCTTTCAACCAACAGCTGATGAGGGTTCCAGTCTACAATCTTTGTCAACATTTGTTATTGTCTCTCTTGATTATAGCCATCCTAATGGTTATAAAGTGATATCTCATGGTTTTGATTTGCAGTTCTCCAATGACTAATGATATTGAGTACCTTTTTGTGTCTTGTTGGATCTGTTCAGATCTTTTGTGTTGTGTAGTTTTTATTGAATAGGTCTTATACTACTTTTCTTAAATTTATTCTTAGCTATTTCATTATTTTTTATTTCACTTGTAAAAGGAATTTTTTTTTTTCATTTAGTTTGTGGGTTCTAGTGACTTTTTCACAGTGATGCTCACTTTTTGTTACTTCATTTTTGCTTTTCAAAGATCCATCAATCTCCAATAATTCTACAAGTAAAAAGAAACCCGAGTCTGCCACTTGCAATTTCATCAGAGACACAAGCAAGGCAGGAATAGACCGTGATACTGCAGCTTCATCTCCACTTCTTGTCAAAGATATCATTTGTGAGGATGATAAGGGAAAGATCATGGAAGAAGTAATGAGAACTTATGTAAAACAACAGGAAAAACTCAACTCAATTTTGCAGAAGAAGCAACAACTTCAGATGGTAAAATTATTAAAGTGATAGTCTATTATAAAGATACGTTTGCATATTCTCAAGAAAAATGAAGAGAGAGGTTTTAAATGTGTTTAAGATTTAGAGTTCTATGCTCATAAGCAATTTTCTTTCAAATTTTTAGAGAAAATAGTTTTTTCAAGATAATTACTTATATATAAAACTGATGTGACAGCTGAATTTTAGATATTTTCTGCCCTTTTTTTTTGTATTGAAATTTTTAGCATGATGGAAATAAAATAAAAATTGTAATGTGATTCTGTGTATTACAGGAAGTTGAAATGTTGAGTAGTTCAAAAGCTATGAAGGAACTCACTGAAGAACAGCAGAATTTACAGAAAGAGCTTGAATCTTTGCAGAATGAACATGCTCATAGAATGGAAGAATTTTATATTGAACAGAAAGACTTAGAGAAAAAATTAGAGCAGGTAATGAAGCAAAAATGTACCTGTGATTCAAATTTAGAAAAAGACAAAGAGGCTGAATATGCAGCGCAGGTAAGAATGACTCAGTTTGTGTAATGTTGCCCTTTCGGTGTGGAGATTGAAGCTGTACCTTCCCTATTAAAATTACTTTTTGTCAAGTTCAGTTCATTGGGCAAGATTTCAAAATATATAAAATTCTGTTCAACACAAGTTTATGGTGTATCATCCAACATGATTTTTTTTTTTGAAGATTTCATTTATATATTTATTTGACAGCACAAGCAGGGGAAGTGGCAGGCAGAAGGAGGAGGAGAAGCAGGTTCCCAGCTGAGCAGGGAGCCTGATGTAGGGCTCAATCCCAGGACCCTGGGATCACGACCTGAGCCAAAGGCAGATGGTTAAGAGTCACCCAGGTGCCCCCCAAGAGATTTTTTGAATTTGATTGCTTTATTAAACTTTCATTAGGTTTCTGTATTTTAGTTGCCCAAATTGCTAATCTCTAGCTCTCTGAATGTCAAATGTTAAATTACCTTAATGTAGTATATGGGCTTTCAAATCAACAAATTAACAGACATGAATTGTTCAAATGTTTAAAAGCACTTGAGCAAAAATGAATAGTAGCTCACAACTTGGGGAAGATGAACAAATAACCCTGAACTCGAGCAGGCTGTTTGAGAGGTATACTAAACTGTAGGGCATAATGAAAGTGCTTTAGGTGTTAGTTCTCTTGACCCCCCCCATTCGATGTTATGTCAAAATTGGATGAATATTATTAGATATTCAAGGATTGTATATGCATGAAGTTACAAATGTAGTTCATTTTTTAAAAAGTAATTTTGAAAGTAGATCTTCGCCACGGTGTGAAAATTAAATGGAAAAACAAAACAATGAAAACTGACACAGTCTTTTAAATCTCACAGTTGGCAGAACTGAGACAGAGATTGGACCATGCTGAGGCTGATAGGCAAGAACTCCAAGATGAACTTCGACAGGAACGGGAGGCAAGACAAAAGTTAGAGATGATGATAAAAGAGCTAAAGTTGCAAATTTTGAAATCATCTAAGACTGCGAAAGAATAGAAACCTTTAAAGAGATTCATCTGTGTATTCCCAACAGGGTTTAGTTTTGTTTGTTTATTTGCTTTGGTTATTGAATTCTGAATAACTTGTTTGCATGAAGATAACTAGGCATCCTATCCATTTGTAGATCATAGAAAGTGAAGAGATTATATATTAGTACATAAATTTTTACATTTTCCAAATGAATGAAAATGTATGTTTCTTTGTACTTCTTTTTTTCAGCCAGCTTAGAAACAGTACTATATGGTTTGAACTATTATATAATCTGCCTATATTTCAAATGCAAATTTAGCAGTTGTATACTTTTTAAAAGCTGCATTGTGTGATGGATAGTTGCGGTCAGTTTTGTTACCCATATTTCAGACTCAATTTTAATATAATGGTGGCTCCATATTTCAGATATATGGAGCTACTGAAGGAATTGAATCTCCATGTTTTTCATTAACACAGTCTCCTTTCTAAATTGATATAGTCATTACACATAAAATCTGCTTTTCTTTTGTTTATATTATAGAATGAGTTTCCACCAGTTCTCTTTTTTTTAATGTCTCCTAAGAGACATTTTGTCAAAAGAGGAATTTCATTGATGAGGTTATAGCACACCCCATAGGCGTAATGAGGAAGAATAACATACTTTATTATATACTGCTGTTAAATACAAGAAGCAGTTGTAATGTGTTTTTTGGTTTACATGTGGTTTTATTTAGAATTTTTTTTATGTAGCAACTTTAGAAGAGGGAATAAAATGTAATGATTTTTGAACTTTTGTTTATGTTGTTAATAGAGGTGTGAAAATATCAATGTTTTTGAGAAAAACTGATACTATTGATGTACTTCAGTTTGTATACAATCCATAATCCTCCTGTACAGTTTTTATATGTAGTTATGGGTCTTACTGAAATTTATATAATGGATCTGTTTTCCTTAATGGGTTCTTTTTTCCTTAAATTGTAACATATTAAAAACCGTGACGTTTATTTTGGATTTTTGTATGTTTAAATGTTAAGTCTTATCAATATTTGCACAAATGGACCATTTTCAGTTACTACTTAATATCAAAATCAGGAATTTACAGTCAGCTGGTAGTGTATGATAGGTAATATAGGGAAGTTTAGTTCTGCTACTAAAAGGTTTTTAGATAATTTTTAGAAGACAAAGGAATTCCATAGTTAGGGGGAGGGACAAATCTTCTGCACTTTTTTTTTGCACAGAAAAGTCTGTCATTCTTTAATGGCAAATTTCATATTCGTTAATTCTTGGCTTAAAAGATACTAGGTAAAGTTCTTAGTATGCATTTTTTAAAGGAAGTTTCCTGAAGCTACCATTAATTGACATCATTATTCCAGGAATTTAATGTTTATGTTCTCATGTAGGGTACTGTATGAAATTACTTGAGAGCTAAGTTTATTTTTAAAATAAATCAGTTAGAGTTAAGGTTGTATACTATTCCCAGTGTAGACGATAGATGCTCTACTGGTATAAAACTTCAAAAACCAGTAGGTTATCATTTAGCCAGTTATTTTCATATTTCGCTTAATGGTACTTACATATCCTAAAAGAATTTTTGTACTTCTCAAAGTATAGTTTCTTTACTAGAGTGTGATGTAAATGTGTATTTTCTATTTTCCATTTAAATTTTACTATATTACCCTCCAATTTAATTTGTTGATTCTTGGTTTCCTCAAGGAGGAACAAATGTTAAAAATGATATACCCTCCTAATATCTTTTATTTAGATCTGGAGAAAGAAGAATCACAAAGACATTTTATGATAAAGTTCATTTTAGTTGTGTCACAGTTAATCTTTTTGGGAGACAAACTCAAACCCCTATAATTTCATCTTTCTGATATATTAAAAAATCTTTGTGCTTATGTAAATGACAAGCTTACTTAAGTTTCAACCCAAAACTTCTAAAATACATTGCTTAATCTTTGAGATAGTTTATTTTAAAACTCTAAGCAGTGCTTAACCATCTTTAAATTATCATAAACTCTTAAGTTAGAATTGAGTAAAGAAATATTTTTTCTAGTCCTTTGCATTAGGAAAACTTGCCACATAAAATTGTGTAGTCTTCATTTTCTAGAAGATACATTGATGTGCCATAGGTTTCTGTCTTCTTCCTTGAAAATAGAGCTTTTTAGACAGTTGTAAATATTTTACCTATTCTAGTTAAAAGTAATTTTAAGTTAAACTGCACCACATAGGTTGAAAATAGAGAGATTTTGTAATACTTTAAAAGTGGCCTCTGCTGAACTATCCATATAAACTTATTCTTCTATTCTTTGCATGCTCATTTTGTGTGTTGGTTGCTAGCTTAAAGTTTGTTTTGGTGTTAGTTTTTGTGTGCCAATTTATTAGGTAAGCAGATTTTTCCTCAGACTTTGTAATATTCTTTTTACGAAAAATATAAAAATATTTACTTTAAAAAGCTGCACTAAAGGAACGGCTTATCAGAGGTGCTAGGGCATCTTAAGAAGGAAGAAAAGATAGAATATTAACTTACTGGGTGATGGGTGATGATAGTTTCTGTACTTTAATTGTTGTGAGTAAAAGGCACCAAATCTATAAAGGTAGTAAATGTAAAACCTACTGTCATTGAAGAAGCTCTAAACCAGCCTGATATTACAAATGCAGCTTGTAACACTATGAAAGGATTTGACCAACAACATAAGTTTGGCTTGTGCTTTGGTTTTGTAAAGCATATTCTTTTGCTTGAATTTCTGTGTCCATGAGAGTCAGGATGTTTTATGCTTCTTGAACTAATTTTATAACATATATTACCAGTTGAGATATAAAATCATTTGTACATACTGAATTAAAAACCAGTTACTAAAGTAGGTGAAATAGACGAGTACGATGATATTTGGAAGTCATCCATAGGTTTTAGAAGTCATGACAAAACAACCAATTTATTTGCACATCTCTGGCTTCTGTTTGAAGGAAAGTAGAATGATAAGGAAACCCCAATAATATGAAATATGTTCAAGGTTTTTCCCTAAAATTAATTGTCAAGCTGGTGCTGAAGGTTTTTGATCAGCTTCTAAAGTTTTTCTTCTCAGTGACTTATTTTGATTTGATTTGATTTGATTGCCTTGGGGAAAATCCGCATTTTCATTTGCTCTTACACATTTAATCTGCACGACAGGACATTAAAAATCAGTGTAATGAAAAGTTGTGCTCATACTGTACATCTGTTTCTGTGCTTAGAACTACTTGTTAATTTTTAACTGAAGCTGTCAGCAATAAGGGACACATTACTGCTGTATTATACATTGTGGGATTGAATAAACAGCTTAAATTATTTTCTATTATAAGATACTGAAGCATTTCCATTACTGGAAGAAATTTATATGGGTATTCTATATTACATCTTGTTTAAAAGGACAGTTTTTTGTTTGTTTCATTTCGTTTTGTTTTTGGAAGATCTTTCCATTTTAGATGGCTTCTAAAACTGTAATGCAGTCTGAGGCTTGTTTCTTTAGTAATAGAATTAAATGTCTTATATAGTGCTACTGGTTTTGAATTAGGAAGTGATCAAATGTAAAAACTGAAATTTAAAAATTAAGCCCAGAAAACAAAATAGTATATTAAGTTAGTTGAATGTAAAAGAAATTTATAAGATTTTTTTTCTTCAATATAGATACCTCACTTGAAAATAAAGCACAGCATACTTAAAGTAGTTCTAGTAAAAAAGTCCTGCTAAAAGAACTGCTTAATCTAGGACAACTTTGGGGGAATTATAGTTTGGGAGAAATAAAATATATTTGCTTTTAACCATCCTGTTAGAAGTATTTGCTTATCCTGATAATTTTAAGCCAACACAGTAGTCTTAAATTATTTCTGAATTTCTAACCTGTGAAGGCAGTAAGTAAAATTGTTCTGCAACTGTTGAAACAAGTTGTTGACTACATTGACCACAATTCAATTTAAAATTTTGCCAATGATGTACAGTTTTATGGTTTAAATTGCTGTGGTTGGTTGCATCACATGACACACAAAACTGTCCTCTACCTCACGTGGAATAAATATTTTATATGGTTTTACTATAAAACAAGACTCATCTATCTGGTTACTTAGTTTACAAATTTTGAATTATATTTATTGAAACATGACATACTGTGCTCTCAGCTTATACCTCAATTGTATTTTGTGCTGTTTTCCATTTTCATGGCTTGTAAATAACTTGTATAGATTGTGGATTAAATTCAGAATAAAACTTTTAATGCCAATAAAACTGATTGAAGCCCTTTTAGTATCCTGTGTGAGCTCAACTTTCTTGTCCCTTAAGATTGACATTTTCTCCTTTTGTTCCTTCAAATCTATTAGTCATTACACACTAAGTGATTAACTTGAGAAATCTTTTTTAAATTACAAATTACGAAATTTTATGCAATATTTCAGGTATAGAACATACCAGCATTTTGTGATTATTTTCTTTCATGATATAGAGTCTTTTGCTTTCACTTCTTTCCCTTACTCCTTTACTCCCACCTTTGGTATTATTATTTATTACAGTGTAACAAATTACTCCAAATATAGCTGCTTGAAATAACCTATCTCAAACAGTAACTGACAGTCGGAAACCTCAAAAGCAGGTTAGCTGAGAGTGATGGCTCAGGAGCTCTTACAAGTGTGTGTGCAGTTACTATGTTATTTAGGGCTGAAGTCATTTGGAAGCTTGACAGCTGGAGGATCTGCTTTTAAGTTCATTGACATGGCTGTTGACAGGTGCTTACTTTCCTCCTCTATGGACTTGTCCATGGAGCTCCCCACAATATGGCAGATGGCTTCCCCCAAATGAATGATCCAAAAGAGAATGATGCCAGTTTCTTCTATTAATGAGACTCTTAAGTGAGTCACAAGTCCAGCCCATATGCAGTTGGAGGGTATTACCAAGGGTATGGAGGACCAGAAGGAAGGGATTATCGAGGGCCATCCTAGAATCTGATTATTCTATCCTCCCAGTTTTTTTTAATGGCAAAATATACATAAAATAAGGCAAATTATTTTTAAGAGTAATTTAATGGAATTAGCTACATTCACAGTGTTCAACCATCACCACTATATTCAAAAGGTTTTCGTTAACCCAGACAGAAATTCTGTACCTGTTAAACAACTTCTTTTACCCACCACTCCCAGCTCTTGATACCCTCTATTGTATGTTCTGTCTCTATGAATTTATCTATTATAGGTATCTGGTATAAGTGGAATCATAAAATACTTGTCCTTTTATGTCTGACTTCCATTTTATTCATTCACTTAGATATTTTCAAGATACATCTGTGTTGTAGTATGTATTGGAATTTCATTCCCTTTTATGGCTGAATATTTTATTGTAAATATAAGTGTTATATATCTGTGCATATCATGTTTATGCATCCATCTGATGATGGACGTGTGGGTCGTTCCCACATTTAACTTGTGAGTAATGCTGCTATGAACATTGGCTTACAAGTATCTGATTAAGTCCCTGCTTTTGAGCCTTTTCTTGAGTATACACCCACAAGTGGAATTGCTGGATCATTGGGTAATTCTACATTTAACATTTTTGAGGAACCACCAAGCATTTTCCCAGCAGCTGCATTATTTTGCATTCCCACCAGTAATGCACAAGGGTTCTAGTTTTTTCATCTTCCCACCAACACTTGTTATTTTCCATTTTATCAATAATAGCCATCCAAATGATTGTGAAGTGTTATTTCACTGTGGTTTGATTTGCATTTCCCTAATGGCTGAGACATTAAGCATTTTCTCATGTGTTTATTGGCCATTTGTATATCTTTGGAGAAAGTCTGCTTAGGTCCTTTGTTCATTTTGAATTGGATAATTTGTTTTTGTTGAGCTAGAGGAACTCTTCATATATTCTGGATATTAATCTTTTATCAAATAAATGATTTACAAATATTTCCTTCCATTCTGTAGGTGGTCTTTTCACTTTTAATGTCCTTTGATGCACAAAGCATTTAAATGTTGATGAAGTCCAATTTACCCATTTTCTCTTTATCTGTTAATGCTTTCAGTATCCTACCCAAGAAATCATTGCCAAATCCAATGTCAGAAAGCTTTCCTCTTATATTTTCGTCTTAGAATTTTATATTTTTAAAAAGGCTTATACATTTAGGCCTTTGATCCACATTGAGTTACTTTTGTAAATGATTTAAGGTAAGAGGTCCAATTTCTAAGTTTTTTTTTTCTTGTACATGATGTAAGAGGTCCAATTTCTTTCTTTCTTTCTTTCTTTTTTTTTTTTTAAAGATTTTATTTATTTATTTGAGAGAGACAGTGAGAGAGAACATGAGCGAGGAGGTCAGAGGGAGAAGCAGACTCCCCATGGAGCTGGGAACCCTATGTGGGACTCTATCCCGGGACTCCAGGATCACGACCTGAGCTGAAGGCAGTCGTCCAACCAACTGAGCCACCCAGGCGCCCAAGAGGTCCAATTTCTAAGTTCATTCGTTCGTCCTTCCTTCCCTTTTTTTTTTTTTTTTTTTTTTGTGCATGAATATCCAGCATCATCTGTTGAAAACTGTTCTTCCTGTTGAATGGTTTTGACATCTTTGTCCAAAATCACTGCCCTTATATGAGAACGTTTCTTTCTGGACTGTTTTATTCTATTGGTCTATGTATCTCTCCTTATGCCTGTACCACCCTTTTTTGATTACTGTAGTTTTGTAGCAATTTTTGAAATGAGGAAGTGTGAGTCTCCCATATTTATTCTTTTTCAGGATTGTTTTGACTATTTGGGGTCCCTTGATATTCTATATGAATTTTAGGATGGGTTTTTCTATTTTTACAAAAAACACCATTGGAATTTTTATGGGGATTTCACCCGAGTCTGGGTCACTTTGGATGGTATTGTCATCTTAATGATATTAGGTCTTCCAGTCCATGACGACAGAATAGCTTTGCATTTATATATATATAGATATATATATCTATATATATATGCATTAATATATATATGCATTTATATATATATAAATATATATATATTCAACAATATTTTGTAGTTTTCCATGTACAAGAATTTCCCCTCAGATTTATTCTTATATATTTGGTTCCTTTTGATGATTATAAATGGGATTTTTCTTAATTTCCATTCAGATTGTTCATTGCTAGTGTGTAGAAAATGCAGTTAATTTTTGTGGGTTTTGTGTCCTGGAACTTGGCTGAATTTATTTATTAACCCTAACAATTCTATACTGTGTGGAATTTTTAGGGTTTTCTGCACATAAGATCACATCATCTAAAAATTACTTCTTCCTTTTTAATTTGGATGGCTTTACTTCTATTTCTTGCCTCACTGCTCTAACTAGAACCTCCAATACTATGCTGAATAGACGTAGTGAAAGCAGGAATCCTTGTTCAGTTCCTGATTTGAGAGGGAAAGGTTTCAGTCTTTCACCATTGTGTATGATATCAGCTGTGGATTCTCCCCTCCCCCCCCCTTTTTTTTAGTTGTGGGTTTTTCAGATATGGCTTACTTGAAGAAATTCCTTCTATATCTAAGATATTAAGTGTTTTTATAATGACAAGGTGTTGGATTTTGTCAAGTGGTTTTTCTGCAGTGCTAGAGATGATCATGTGCTCCCCCCCATTACTGTGATGTATTATAGTGCTTGGTTTTTGTATGTTGAACTAGCTTTTGTATTCCAAGAATAAATCCCATTGCTTGTGGTGAATATATTTATGTAAGTGACATATACTTGACATACAATGTGTAAATTTAAGGTGTACACTATGTTAATTTGATGCATTTGTATTTTTTTAAGTTTGCTAAGATTGTTGGTTTTTGCATCAATACTCATAAATGATATTAGTTGGAGTTTCTTTCCTTCTTTCTCCTTTTCTTTCTTCCTTTCTTTCTTTCTTTCTTTCCTTCTTTCTTTCTTTCTTTCTTTCTTTCTTTCTTTCTTTCTTTCTTTCTTTCTCCCTCCTTCCTTCCTTCCTTCCTTCCTTCCTTCCTTCCTTCCTTCCTTCCTCTCTCTCTCTCTCTCTTTCTTTCTTTCTTTCTTTTTCTGTAATGTCTTTGGTCCTGGTATTAGGATAATCCTGGTTTCATAGAATGAGTTAGGAAATGTTCTCTGGGCTTCAAATTTTTGGAAGAGTTTGAGAAAGACTGGTGTTAACTCTTCTTTCAGTGTTTGGTAGAACTCACCAGTGAAGCCCTGGATTTTTCTTTGTTGGGAGGTTTTTGATTAGTGATTTAATCTCCGTACTAGTTATAAGTTTATTCAAATTTACTGTTTCTAAATGAGTTGTTTTTTGGGTATATTTTGTTTCTAGGAATCGGTCCTTTTCATCTAGGTTATTTTTTTAAAACTATTTTTTCCTTTTGGATTTTTAAGATTTATTTATTTGACAGAGAAAGAGAGAGAAAGAGAGAGAGAGGAGTGCACAAGCAGTGGGGAAACAGCAGGAAGAGGGAGAGGGAAAAGCAGTCTTCCTGCTGAGCAGGGAGCCCCACATGGGGCTTGATCCCAGGACCATGGGATCATGACTTGAGCTGAAGGCAGATGCTTAATGACTGAGCCACCCAAGCACCCCAGTTATCTATTTTGATGGGATGTAATTGTTCATAGTGTTCTTTTAAAATCCTTTATATTTTTGTAAAATAAGTAGAGATGTTCCTATTTTCATTTCTGATTTTAGGAATTTGAGTTGTCTTTCTCCTTAGTCAATCTAGCTAAAGGTTTTTCATTTGTTGATCTTTTCAAAGAACCAACCTTTGATTTTATTGATTTTTCTCTTCTCTATTTATTTCCACTCTAATCTTTGTTATTTCCTTCTATTAGCTTTGAATTTAGTTTGCACTTCTTTTTTTGGTTCCTCAGGATTTATAGTTTGGTCATTGATTTTAGATCTTTCTTTCTGTTTAATGGATGTTTTTACAGCTATAAATTTCTATCTTAGAATAGAAATTTAATTAGCATCCCATAGGTTCTGGTATGTAGTGTTGTGTGTTTTTTTCTTTTTTTCCATTTGTTTCAAGCTATTTTCTAATTTCCCTTGTGATTTCTTCTTGACTCCTTGTTTGTACGTTTGTTTTTTTTAGAGAGAGAGAGAACATGAGCAGGGGGAGGTGAGGGAGAGGGAAAGACAGAATCTGAAGCAGACCGTATGCTCAGTGTAGAGTCCATCATGGGGCTTGATCTCACAACCCTGAGATCAGACCTGAGCCAAAATCAAAAGTTGGTCACTTAACCAAATAAGCCATCCAGGCACTCCTCCTTGGTTGTTTAAGGTTGAGTTGTTTATTTTCCAATTTGTGTATTTTCCTTCTGTTATTGATTTGTGGTTTCATTCCATTGTGATTAGAAAAGAAAATTTGCATGAGCTCCATCTTTTTAAATTTATTAAGACTCATTTTGTGGCTCAACATATGTTCTATCATGGGGAATTCCATATGTACATGAGAAGAATGTGTACTCTGATGTTATTGAGTGGAATGTTTTGTATATATCTGTAAGGTCTAATTCATTCATTGTGTTGTTTAACTCCTCTATTTCCTTATTGATTTTCTGTTTGGTTGTTCTATCCATGATTGAAAGCAGGGTATTAAAGCCTCCAACTCTTATTGTAGAACTGTTTCTCCCTTCAATTCTGTCAATGTTTGGTTCATATATTTTGGACACTGTTGTTTGGTGCGTATATGTTTACAATTCTTATATCATCTTGATGAACTGCACCTTTTATCAATATATAATATCCCCTGTTTCTTGTAACAGTTTTTGATTTAAGGTCTGTTTCATCTGATATTAGCACATTTATCCCAGCTGTCTTTTGATTACTATTTTCACAGACTACAGGCATACCTTGTTTTATTGAACCTTTATTGCATTTCACAGATATTGCGATTTTTAGAAATTGGAGGTTTGTGGCAACCCTACATCAAGCAAGTCTGCTGGTGCCATTTTTCTAACATTTGATCACTTTACATCTCTGAGTGACATTTTGGTAATTCTTGCAATATTTCAAACTTTTTCATTATTATTATATTTGTTGTAGTGACATGATCAGTAATTATGACTGACTGAAAGCTCAGATTATGATTAGCATTTTTTAGCAATGAAGTGGTTTTTTAAAAAAAAAATTTATTTATTTGAGAGAGAGAGAGCGCTAGCAGGGGGAGGAGCAGAGGGAGAGGGAGAAGTAGATTCCATGATGAGCTGGTTGCTCAATGAGGGGCTCAATCCTAGGACTCTGGGATCATGACCTGAGCCACAGACAGATGCTTAACTGACTGAGCCACCCAGGTAACTCTGAAGTGTTTTTAATTAAAGTATTTACATTGTTTTTTCCAGACAAAATGGAGTTGCTCACCTAATTGACTATAGTATAGTGTAAACATAAGTCTTAGATGCATTGGGAAACCAAAAAATTCATTTGACTCAGTTTATTGTGATATTTGTTTCATCAGGGTGATCTGGAATTGAGCCCACATATCTCTGAGGTATTTCTGTATCTTTTCCCATCCTTTCACTTTCAACCTGTTTGTGTTTTTAGTTTTAAAGTGTGTTGTACACAGCATATACTTGGATCTTAAAAAAAAAAAAAATCCATTCTGCCAATCTCAGTTTTTTAATTAGAGTTTAATCCATTTATATTCAAAGTAATTACTGATAAAGAAAGGTCTTACTATCATCATTTTGCTACTTTTTTTGTCCCTCATTACCTCCATTACTGCCTTAATTTGTTTTTAGTTGAGTTTTTTGTAATGACATATTTGGAATCCCTTTTCCTTTTCGTTTGTGAAAATGTTCGGTAAACACTTTCTTTGTGGTTTCCATGAGGTGTATGTTTAACATCCTAAACTTACAACAATCTAATTTGAATTGATTCCAACTGATCTTCAATTGCATATAAACTTCTGTTCCTATGCCACTAAATTCCCCCACTTTATTATTATTGATGTTACAAATTACATCTTTATATATTGTGTGCTTAATAACATAGATTTATTATTTTTAATGCAGTTGTTTTTTTAAATCATGTGGAACTAAGGGTGTAACCACAAACCAAAATTACAATAATATCGACTTTTATATTTGTCCAAGAATTCACCTTTATTGGAGATCTTTATTTCTTAAAGTGTCATGTTGCCATTGAGTGTCCTTTTGTTTCAATTGGAAGGATTCTTTCCAGTATTTCTTGTAGGATAGGTCTAGTATCAATGAATTTCCTGTTTTTGTTTATTTGGGAATGTCTTAATTTCTCCCTTATTTTGGAAGGACAGTTTTGCCAAATATAAATTTCTTGGTTGACTTTTCCACACTATTTTGCAGACTATTCCTTATTCTGTGTGGTCACTGAAGTAGCTGTTCCTTTAGTTCATGTTCAGCTAATGTTTTGAAAGATTTCCTTGAATGTCAGGAGCTAAACAGACAAAACAACAAAACTCACAAAAAATATAAAAAGAGAAACAAAAGCAAACAAAGAAGTACAAGCATTTCTCCCAGTCTTTGCAGTTTGACTCTGTGTTGGAGCACTCCTTCAACACTAAGCTATACTTGCTCTCATCCTAGGAGTCAGCCCAAAATGAAAGTTTAAGGCCTTCTTGGATCTTTTCTGGGCATGTAACTTGCCTGGCATGTGTGTGGCTTTCACACACAGAGCTGCTTTTGAATGTTCTAATTTCCCAAAGAATCTCATCCTAGCTTCTCCTTCAGTACTTAGTCTGTGTTCATTTCTACCTTGTTATCTCTTGTGCCAGGCATCTATGAATTTGTATTCCACCTTTGCATTGTTTATAAGCAATCCCCACTGCTTTTTCCACTTAAGTTCCAAATCAGGCATATTGAAGATGAGAAACTTCATCAGTAGTTCAAGTATTCCCAGACAAGTCAGAACAGATGTACACAATGATTTTCATTTTTAAAAGATTTTTATTTATTTCTTTGAGAAAGAGAGAGTGCACAAGTGGGCAGAGGGACAGAGGGAGAGAGAGAAATAGACTGCTGAGCAGGGAGCCCAATGCAGGACTTGATCCCAGGACCCTGGGATCATGACCTGAGTCGAAGGCAGACATTTAACCAACTGAGCCACCAGGCGCCCCAGATGTACATGATGATTTTCAAATAAGGTTTTCTCTGCTCCCTCTTGTTCAAGGGAGGGATCTGGAAACTGGGCTGGTGCTTTAAGATCAAGACTACTTCTACACTAGAGAGGGGATAAAAAGGGCAAACAAAACATCCCCAAACATTCTTATCATTTTAGAAGATTTTTTTTTTTTAATTGGGTGCTTGCTTGGTTGCTTAAAGCTTTTGCTATTTTCCAGAGTACTGACAAAGTTGATGCTGCCAGTTGCTTTTTTTTTTTTTAAATGTTTCTGTGGGAGAATGAGAGCTTAGAGCATCCAGGTTCATTGTTTGACTTACCACTGTCCTATTTAGCCATAGACACTTTATAACCTGATCTTGCAGTGATATATGACTTCTGTCCTATGCTATTGTTCATACAGACCCACTGTGGAACAGTGTAGGAGGGCACTACACAAGAGTGAATACCGGGAGGTAGGGACCACCGGGAGTTATCTTAGAGGTTGCTTACCACAGGATAGGTAATATATATATATATATATATATATATAAAATACACATATAACCAATAATATAATAATATATCTATAATAAAATATACATATAACCAAAATAATCTTGGTTGAAACCACAGAGTTGCATACATTATAGCTAGAACTTTGATTTGGAAAGTTTTAAGGGGAGGTGTTTGGCTTAGATAGCAATGATTACTGTTTGCCCTGGCCTGACACAGATACTGGACCTATCAGCATGAGTCAAGCACAACTTCTACCTTGGAGGAACTCCCAGACATCTGAATGGATCATTTCAAAGCAGCATGTCTAAGTTCTATACAGAGGGCTAGGAGAACATGAAGAGTGCACTTAGCCTAACATGACAGGCAAGGAGTGTTCCTGTTTCAAATGATAACTGAACAGAACTTTGAGAGATGGGAATTTGGGGAGGAAGAGCTGTGGCTGTGTTGGGAAACCTTCTAGGTGGAAGGATCTACTTTCGGATAGTAAGGATTACAATGTTATACTTTATGAAAGAACAAGTCACACAGTTTAATTTGAATCTTAACAGTATAATGCTAGTAATTTATGTTTTGATATAACCATACAAAAGGTGCTATGGGAACACCTCAGAACTTCATAGGAAAAGGCACATAAATTCCTGTCATAGGAAGCTCTTGAGCTAACTAGTTTGGGTGACTGGAAAATAGTTGCGTGAAGAAGGTCCTTTCCTATAGGGTGAAGGGCAGGTATAAAGCACAGGGAATGAGAAAGTGTGGCATTCTTCTATGAGGAACTGCTAGAAAGTTCATTATAACAGGTATGGCTGTTACTTGGAGTGGGGGGCTGTAAAAAGGAAGGGAGAAGTTGCTGAGAGGGTTGTTCACAAAGGGTGTGTGTGCTCTTGCATCTTAAAGGGTTTGGAATGTGTTCCAAAAGTGAAAAGGACTGTCAGTGAAGTAGTGACATAATCATCAGGATGGTCACATAATATATAGGGACACGAGTACTGTTTATAGATCCTTATGGTAATGGATATTTAAAAATATTGAAAGCACTTTAAATTAAAAAATTAAATTTATTTCCTTATTTTAAAATCAACTCATGCGTATTACAGAAAACTGGAAAATGCCTAAAGAACAAGCGCAAGGGAAGGAACCCTCAATCTTACTACCTGAAGGAACTGCTTGTTATTTCAGCATTGATTTTCCAAATATATCTGTATGTATTTAAAAACCAATCTCCAACTGTCTAGATATTTCTAAATGCAATTTAATGATTTGCATTTTGAAATTCATATTTTATAATATGTTTACTTTTTTTAAAAAAAGGTAAGCTCTACATTCAATATAGGACATGCACTCATGACCCCCAAATCAAGAGTCACATGCTACTGACCGCATCAGCCAGGCACCCCAACATATTTGCTTCTGAACTGAACACTTAATTGAAATGTAAATTGAAAAACTGGGGGTGCCTGCATGGCTCAGTAGGTTAAGCCTCTGCCTTAGGCTCAGTTCATGATCCCAGTGTCTCCAGGATGCAGTCCCTAAAGAGGCTCCCTGCTCTGTTAGGATTGTGCTTGTCTGTCCCTCTCCGTTTGCCCTCTCATCCTCCCCGCCTGCTCATGTTCTCTCTCTCTCTCTCTCAAATGAATAAATAAAATCTTTAAAAAAAACCGAATTGAATACACTCTTAACGATTTTCTTAGTAGACCTTTAGAAGCTGGAACAAAGAATATACGTATTTAAAGCCTTTGGCTATATATTGCTGAATTACTTTTGTGAAAGGATGTATCATATTTTAAAAATTTTTTTTCTAAAGATTTTATTTATTTATTTGTCAGAAATAAAGAATGAGACAGAGCATGAGCAGGGGAAGCAGCAGGCAGAAGGAGAAGCAGGCTCCCCGCTGAGCAAGGAGCCCCATGTGGGACTCAATCTCAGGACTCTGGGATCATCATGACCTGGGCCAAAGGCAGACGCTCAAACAATGAAGCCACCCAGGTGTCCCTATATCATGTTTTATTAGTATTTTGTAGCGTTCATTCTTTGTGTTGTTTTTATCGTATCACTTTTATATAGCATTAATGAGAGACCATGAGAGCCCTCCAGTGGCCAAGCTAATTTCTGCAAAAATATTACCAACGGTAGAATTAAAAAGGAATTGTATCTAGTTGTTAAATTTTAATGACAAAAAGAGCAAAGTGCTAGAAATATCTTGGCTGTTGAAAAGGCCTTCTCTCCTTTAGTTAGAGAACAGATGCGGTTTGCTTTCCTTTCAAATTCTTGTTCATCTGCTACCAGATTATGAAATGTTTTGAATTTCACTGCTTTGTTATATGAAGATTATGCTGTTTCAAACAGGTTTAAAACAAGCTGATTAACTACTTATAAAAACTAATATTAATTGAGTGGTTATATGTGTTAGGCACTGCTCCAAGGATTTTACATATAGTAATTATCATGGTTACTGTAAAATAATTACTATTTTAAATACCATTTTACTAGTAAGAAATAGAATATTGGTTACTAAACAGAATAACTTAACAGAAAGGTTAAATAGCTTGCTCAACTAGTTAAGTAACTAGTAAGTGATGGAGCTAGGATTCCAACCCAGTGCTCTTAACCACCTGCTCTAATGTCTCCCTTAGATCTTAGTGTCCAGGAATGTTCTCATTCAGGATAATTCATAAAGTAGAAACTTTATGTAACAAACTAATGAAAAATTGAAAGAAAATAATTGGTACAATTGAGACAGGTTTCTCTTCTAGTAATTCTTTATGGAACAGTATAGTGTTGATAACGTAATTTATAATCTAATATCATGTATTGAATGAATAACAAGAGGATACATGATGATTTTGATTATTCTGTAACTCATACATTCTTCAGTGCAAGATTTACAGTTTGACAAATTGCTCTATATTTTGATGTCTTAGGTGGGTAAATGGAAGATAATTTAATTTCAAAGAGAATTTAATAGTGTGGACTTCGAGTCAATTGTCTCATTTTTCTTTTATTACTTACGTACTTCATGACAACTCTACTTTCAGAAAAATGCGATCTCCAGTTTGAACTAAAAATATGGACTGCGACTGGTCTTTAGGACATATGAGTTTATAGCGTCCAGTGTATTCTGAAACTTCTGATACAGAAGCAGATGAATAGCCGTTTGAAGGCAGAGGACAGAAAACATTCTGGAAAGGGCTCAAACCTAACAATCCAGATGCAGCCTTTCATTATTTTGCTTCATCTTTAAGTGGAAGGAGGGGAAATCTGGAATAAAATGGCCTCTGCAGGAATGGTTTTTAATTGCATCACGCAGGCCAAGAAATGGGACCCTGAAAAGGCAACCCCCCTACCCCCAGTAGCTGAAGTCGAAATTCTAGATGGAAGAACTTTGTGAAAGTGCTCTGCTCTCAGTGAAGATACCTTGACTGAGCCAGGATCTCTAGGTAATCAGAGATTGTCCTGCTTGAGACCTGAGCAGCACACGTTCCTTACTGGAGAAAGCTCTTCTTTACCAAGCACAGCAGGTGGGTACTGAGACCACAAAGGGCCTTCAGTCTGCCTCTTGCCTGCTCTCACACCAGTTATGATCCCTACCTCCTGATTTCTTCTTCTTCAGATTCCCAGCTGCTATGGACTAGATGTTTGTGTCCTCCTGAAATCACCGGTTAAACCTAATCTTTCAAGGGTGATTAGGTGACGTGAGTGTAGGCCGCCTAAATGGGATTAGTGCCCTAACGAAAGTGACCCCAGAGAATTCCCTTGACCCTTCTATCATCTAAGGACACAGCCAAAACACTGCCGTTTATGAACCAAGAAGAGGATTCTCACCAGACACAGAATCTGCTGATTGGTGCCTTGATCTTGTACTTCTAGCCTCCCGAACTGTGAGAAATGTTTCTGTTGTCTATAAACCACCCAGTCTATGGTATTCCATTATGGCAGCTGGGACAGACTAAGACAGCATCCTAGTGAAACTTGGAGGCCAAATGAAGTCTCTCCTTTTTTGGGAGAACATTTCAATCAGCTCCATTCAAGAGATATGGACAGAGTGCCTCTGTGTCTGCCAGACACTGGGCCACACTCAGATTTCAGTGATCAACAAAATAGACAAAACCCCCAAACTCACAGGCATTTCATTTAAAGTCTATGAATGGACTTTTTGGAGACATTTGCTTACAATTTTGGAGACATTTGTTTACACTATGAATTTGTGCTACAATATTTCTAAAAATGTGTGTGTCTTTGAAATTTTGTGTTACAACTAGAGGAATTATCCTTTTAAAGGGGGTCCTACTAGAAGTATTTACTTTTTAAATGAATAATCTCATCCAAGTGGTATCGTATATGTCCTATGTTTTCACGTTTGGTTTTCTAAAGAGAAGCATATTTCTTAATATGTGAGGAAAACTTTTTTTTTTTTTTTTTTTAAGATTTTAAGTAATCTCTACATTCAACATGGGACTTGAACTTACAGCCCTGAGATCAAGAGTTGCAGGTTCTACCAGCTAAGCCATACAGGCATCCCTATGAGGAAAGCTTTTTACAGAGAAGTGTATACTGCATTTGGGGCTAATGACTGCGCATTGGCATGTGGGAAGTTGCTGTTAATCTTGGTTCTCTGCAACTCATAGGCTACTTTACACAGAAAATGTTTTTTACCAACCATGCAATGATAAAAGACAACCACTAGTAGTCGCTGCAAGCTCACTCCTTTGGCCCAAATTTTGCTTTCTAGGTCGGCTTTTGCTGCTTGTCGGCAGACCCGCTTGCCAAAGGCATGTGCGTTCATGCTCTAACTGAATCACAGGCATGTGACTGACTATGTTCAGGTGGAAATGATAGAAGAACAGTTAACCAGGCCGTCTTCTTTGTTCAGTACACTTGTGGGGTTTAGGTCAGTGACCGTCATTCTCACGCTCTCCTTTACATATTTTTGAATAAGATTTTTTAAAAAAGATTTTATTTATTTGAGAGAGAGAGAGAGCATGTGCAGGGGGAATGACAGAGGGAGAGGGAGAAGCAGAATCCCCAGTGAACAGGGAGCCCAACATTGGGTTCGATCCTGGGATCATGACCTGAGCTGAAGGCAGACACTTAGCCGACTAAGCACCCCTATTTTTGAATAAGATTAAGGAAGGAAAGATCCTTCTTACACTTTCAATAATGGAAAGAATATTGGACTTAGGGTTGGAAGACCTGGAATGGGATTTCAGCTTTATGTCACTAGTTCTGTGCTATACAGTCGAAATGTGAGGAGCTGGCAAGACAAAGTTTTCTGAGAGAAAATTTACTGGATAGACCTTGTCTCACAGTACTGGGGACCCACTGTTGACAATTATCTGGGGTGACTGGACTCTGAGAAACTGCCTTTTGTAACTAAAATGGTACCTGGGTTTGTGGTAGACTAGGAAGATCAGTTTATTAAGTTATGCTATGTGGGAAGTCGTTTTTTAATCAAAAGGAAGTCTCAGGGAGAAAAGTCACCACAGCCAAGGAATTTGGATGATTTTTGGAAAAGTTCCTCAGCAAAAATAGCTTCAGGGACTTCACTGTACAGAGCAATTTGGAGTCTCGCCACTATACCATCTCCTGCACGTCCATGCTGCCCTACTTCCTTTCCAAGGGACAGATTCTCTCTTTATTTGTGGCTAATTTATTCAAAGAGGTTACACTTTGCTGGTCTTCCTTCAGTGGCCTTTTGTACATCTGATTCTTTAGACATTCATCTTAGGATTTCTCTTCTGTTAATAGATAATGATAATTATGGCCCAATTATTTTAGCTTTAGTCTTTATCAAAAGCAATTCATATTTTCCATTGATCCATTTTACTTATGACTATATTAACAGTGGTTAACATTTATAATATATATGTGTGTATGTATATGTATGTATATATACATATACAAAACTTTGTATAAGTCCTCTCACTTGACCTTCACAATAACCCTATGAGTCATCTGCTATTCTCACTTTATAGATGGAGTACCGGAGAATTACACAGGTTAAGGGACAACACAGAGATAAAAATGGAATATAAATTCAGGAGGTTCCATTCCAAGATCTTAACAACCTGACAGCTCTTTCTACCATTTAGTGTCTTGAGTTCTGAAATTTGGCTTTACAAATACCTCTGAGTGTGTGACCTGTGGTTGACCTGAACATTGTTAAATTCTGATTGGTTGAATCTTTACTGTTAGAACGTTAAATGCTAATGGAGTTACAAGAGTGCAGATTTCACAGTTGCTTTCTCAATGAATTGATGTTGCATGGGTTTTATGTTTTCTATTGTTCTTAATACAAAAGTGCTCTCTCTCTTTTTAAAATGTTGTGAGGAAATATCCGAAAACATCCAGGTGACAAAATGCTCCCAAACACAACGGCTTCCTCAAAAAACAGACATATTCTTGTACAGTAGTTTCCACAAATCAAATTGTATGAATGCAGGGAGAACATAAGATGCAGAAGCAAGAGTTCTGAATCATTATGCAGGTTTACTGAGCATGTACTCTGTACCAGATACTGTTTTAAGTTCTGTATGTATATTAACTCACCTAATAATCAAGAAACCCATGAGGTAGCCACTATTTTCATCCCTATTTTACAAATAAGAAAACTGAGGCCGGGAGAGATGAAGCAACTTGGTGTCACAGCTAGAAAGTGGTTGAGCCAGGATCTGAAGCCAGGCACCCAGTCTGTATTGTTACAACTGGGCTCTCCGGGTGTTCTTCAAGCTCTCCTGCTTGAAGCTCTGTCATCTATTTGTCAGCCTTTTCTGCTCCTGCGTTGGATTTCTTTGGGCTTTCTTCCAGGCTAGTTTTCCCTAGAAGACAGTGATTGGCCCTGACACCCAGCATAGATATGGGAAAGCTTAGTAGCTGTGATTTATGATCCATATCTTAGATTTAGATTTAGAGGATTGAATAGGAAGTTTTTGTGTCTGCTGAAACCCTCCTCATCTTTAGATCTCATGATTGTTAATAGAGGGATATAATAAGATATGCCAAATGTATCAAAGGGGATTGAAACCATTTAATGTAAACACAGCTGAGAAGGACTTCTCTGCATGAAAAAAAAACGGACATATAATGGGTCTTATTTGATTCATAGAGAGAAGGAGGCTTAAAGGTGACAGTGATGATAAGTACACTCCTAGCATGCTCACTCTAGGCTAGGCAGAGCTCTCGGTGGAGCGCAAATATTAACTTACAGTCAGCCTAGCTTTGAATGTGTCAAATGGGGAACTTGAGCCTTTTAGTGATAATCAGGAGAGGTGCCAAGGAATGGTTAACCAGGGAAAGTGAGATGGGCCCAAGACCTCTCCCTCTTCCTAGCTGAGTGACCTTGGGCAATTTAATCTCTCATGCTGTTTCTTTACGCCTATTACGGGTAAACATTTGTTCCTATCACAGAGGGTAGTTATGAGAATGAGGTGATACAGGAATATAAACGCACGCACACAGTACATGGCAGTACAGCTGGATAAGTTGTTATTGTTATCGACACTGGTATTATGGCCATGGCCACCTGTGACGCTTGTCACCCACAGTAAAGGATCATTTTCTTTCCTCTAGTATCCCTGGAATGCTGGGCGCTTCGCCTCTGTTTCTCAGGACAATTCTCAGTTCATCCGTTGTTACTCTCCTGGGCGGCGGAGGAACTGGACCAGGCCCCCTTTCCAGGACGCCAGTCCCTGCTCTCAGCTGGGCGGGCAGACCAATGGGGAGGAGAGGAGACCGGAGCGAAGACGAGACCCAGAGCCAGAGATGTGAGACGGGCGGCAAGAAGAGAAATAATTTGCAGCAAAACAGAGCCCACGCCTGATGTTCTCTCCATTTCTTGGACCTGGAACGAATTCTTTGACTTCCCAACCCCGGGCCGCGCGACGCGGGGCTGAGCGCCGAGGCCTCAGCGCCCCCCTCCCTAACCCTGCTCCCCGTACATCCCACCCCGGGCCCCGCCCCGCGATTGGCCGGCTCGCCCGGGCCGTCACCGATTGGCGCTCGCCGGCCGGGTCCACGGGGTTTAAAGAGGGGGGCGGGGGCGCAGTGCCCAGTCGCGCCACTGTCCCCGCCGAGCGCGTAGTGCCGTCGGAGCGCGGCTCTCAGCCTTTCCCGGCCTGCCGCCGCCTCCAGCGTCCCGCAGCCGGCCGTCGCCGGTCAGCCGCTCGCGAGCGCAGGGGAGAGAGGACCCGGGCAGGCGCCGTCCGGTCCCGGGCGCGGGCACAGCTAGTGAGGGGCTAGGCCCGGGGACGCCAGGGTGGCGGCCACGATGGTGGCCACGTGCCTGCAGGTAGTGGGCTTCGTCACGAGCTTCGTGGGTTGGATCGGCATCATCGTCACCACGTCCACTAATGACTGGGTGGTGACCTGTGGCTACACCATCCCCACCTGCCGCAAGCTGGACGAACTGGGCTCCAAGGGGCTGTGGGCCGACTGCGTCATGGCCACGGGGCTGTACCACTGCAAGCCCCTGGTGGACATCCTCATCCTGCCGGGTAAGGACCCCACCTCTGAGTGGCTGCTCCTAACCCTGATCCTCGGGACAGACTGGGGATGGGTGCATTTGACGTTTCCCAGGAACGTATCCCAGAAACGTTTTAAGGCCTTGATGGACACATTTTTGACACCTTCAGTCCCACCATGTCTTAAAGGGATTAGGTAGCCCTGAATTTAACTTCTCCCAGCCTCAGTTTCTCTTGTCTGGAATTTGGGATGATAGTAGGGCTCCTGGCTGAGCCACCCTGAGAAGTTACTGAACTGAGACGTGGACACATACTTGGAGCTCTGTCCATGTTAATAACTGTCACCCACCTACCCCATGCTCCCACCGTCAGTGGGTCAGAAGAACTGTAAGCCCCCCTCCCTCCTTTTGAGTTAGATCCCACCCAGAACGAGGACGAGGAGAAGGGAAAAGCTAGCATTCCAGCCATCTGAACAGTAGCCAGCCGAGTTTCTCAGGTCTTCGTGGTACTGGTGAGGAGTCCCGGCCCTCCCAGTTCCCAGCAGGTGGGTTCCCTGGTGCATGTCAGTCCAGTGCATGCCAGTCAGTGGACCCGGGGGCCTGTCTTGCTTTCCCCACCCCTTGCCCCCCGCAGTGGAAATGTAGGTCCGCTCTCCTCCCCCGGTCTGCACCTCTCGGTTCTGATAGTCTGATAGGGAAAGGGTGTTGCCTCCCGGAGGGCGCGCTCATCCTGCGGTGGTGGTGGTGGGGGGGGGGGGGTCTGCCGTGGGTCGCTCGCTCCCATCTAGATGTCTCTGAGAGGGAAGAGGAGAGAGTTGTCTGGCCTCCACCCCTCCACCGCCAGCTGGCGCTCCCCCCAGCCCCCCATCTTCACTTGCTTCTCCTTGAACAATTCTGGGCAATGGTTTCAATTCAGATGTAACCCTGAGCCAGTTGGGTGATTGGCTAGGTAGCAGGCTCCCCTTCGGGGTTTTGCTCTTTATCTCTGCCCTGCCAGCGGATTTAACCTATACACGATTTGCCTTCTCTCCTGCTAGCCTTTGAGGATGGTGCATATTTATTTATTTACTTACTTACTTATTTTTAAAGATTTTATTTATTTATTTTGAGAAAGAGAGACAAGAGAGGGAGAGAGCCCGAGCTAGGGGAGGTGTGGAGGGACAGGGAGGGGCAGAGGGGGAAGCACACTCCCCAGGGAGCAGGGGTCCTAGTTGGGGGGACCCCATCCCAGGCCCTGAGATCATGACCCCAGCTGAAGACAGACAATCACCTGAGCCACCCCCGCATCCTGATGGTACCCATTTAAAGGCCTATCCTGAAAAAAAAATTGGGGCTCCTGGAAGGCTCAGTTGGTTAAAGGCCTATTTTAGTTTCCTTAATGAGTGGAGTAACTGAGCTCCAATGCCAGTCTGGGAGGCTTTGGCTTTGTGCCATCTGCTGGGGGAGCCTTTAGCTCCCTGGAGACTTTGTTCCCCACTTTAAGCCTCCCCACAAGTTTCTCCTATTTCCCAGTCCTTGGAGCTCGAATCAATCTCCCCTTCCTCCTTGCTGTCCTAGTATTTGAGTCTTATCATCATCAGGGCATATTTTGACTTTTTGTTCATTGTGAGTCAAGTTTTTGTACCACATTATAAATTCCTTAAGGATAGAGATGTCATCCTGCTCTCTTTGCATCTTCTGTACCAGGCACTGATGCTGGAATACAGCTGGTGCACACAGTGCATGTCAGTCCTGCCAAGCACTATCTTCTTTTCCATTTCTTAGAAATAAAAAAAAATTTTTTTTTGTTTGTTTAAATTAACCTCTATACCCAACATGGGTCATAAACTCAGGACACCGAGATCAGTTGTCACTTACTCTATTGACTGAGCCATATAGGCACCGCTTCTACTCCATTTTGAACTTTCAGAATGACAGAGGTCCCGGGAACCCAGATCTGCACTCACCTTCACCCAATGGCAGCCTTGGTAGACCGGGGTTAGACTCTGGGAGCCAATGCTCATCATCTGGATGATTTAGAACAATTTACTAGTAATCTCTGGGAACCCCAGTTGTCTTCTTTAAAAATCAAAATGAAACCAACCACCTCTCTTTCAGAGTGGTTTTGGGGGATTAAATGATATGAGAAATGTAAACCTCCCTTGACATAGTAGAAGCTTCATAAATTGCTGCTGTAATTTTTTAATTAAAAGCTGGGCATGGCATAAAATTACTCTTTTTTTCTTTCCCCCAAAGATAAGTTTCCTGAGCATTCAGAGTCAAGTGGTTTATTTTCAGAGAACAGACCATTCTACAGATGGAGTACATTTTAGGGAGGGTCTAATCCTTCCTGCTATCCCCCTACCTTGTACTTGGGTGGTTATAGGAACAGATCTTGGTCTCCATCTTTGATTTTTCAGACGTGGCCCTGGCCTTGAGTACATAGCCTGCACCATGAATTTCAGAACCTCCTGTGTTCACCTTGGCTTTCCTACAAGCTGCAGGGGCACTGGACTTCGGTCAGAGGTTCTGCCGCAGAATCCTCTGGCTCTTCCCTAGGGGGGTCTTCAAGTCAACAGACAGTTGATTGATTGTTTAACTTTCATTTTAAAGAAGCTGAGATGGGCAGTGGCTAGAAGAGTAACCCTGAATTCTGGCAAACTAGATCTTGCTAAAAGACAGTGTTGCAGTTGGGGCTTAGTGCACAGGGCAGGCTGGCCAGATTTGGTACTAGAGTCTTGTGTGTGTGAGGCAGAAATCGGGACTCATTTTTGGCTTGGTCTCTAACTTTACCTCCCCCAGGCCACTAGCCCTAATTCCCTCTGAGTGGAAAAAGGGAGAGCAACAAATACAACCCCCTCCTTTTTTTTTTTTTTTTGGGAGGAGGGAGAGTGTTTTAATGAGAAACAACACATTTAAGTCTGCCATATTCTGCCAGTATATTGTCAGATTTATTTCACATAAATATTGCACATATTGTAATCTGTTTCTTAATGAAGTTGTTACCTGGCATTTTGTATGACAGCATAAAGTTCATTTGGTTTTGCTCCACTCTTATTATTCAACTTCTTATTCCTTCGTTCATACTTGTATTTTTTTTTTCATAGTTGTATGTTTATATCATCTGCTGTGGGACTGTGTTAGCTCCACGAAGACCAAGGCAGGTGTCTGTCCTCTAGGAATTTTGGGGGCTGGAGAGATGCCTTTTTTTCTTACTTCCTTCCCTCCCTCCCTTCCTTCCTTTTGTAAAGATTTTATTTATTAATTTGTCAGGGAGAGAGAGAGAAAGAGAGAGAGAGCACGCGTGCGCAGGGGAAACAACAGGCAGAGGGAGAAGCAGGCTCCCCGCTCAGCAAGGAGCCTGATGTGTACTCAATCCTTGGATCCTGGGATCGTGACTTGAGCCAAAGGCAGATGCTTAACCGACTGAGCCACCCAGGTGTCCCTGGAAAGACGCCTTTAAAGTGATGGCCGATGGTTGTGGAAACATGCCCAGGAGATTGGCTGAGGCAGGAGATGGCGCCTGACCATCAGCAGGCGTCAGGATTCATGAGCACAGCAGCATCGGGGGAAAAACCAAGAGAGGAATCCAGAGTCTTAGTTTAGTTCAGTTAGGACCACATACTATATACAATGGGAATTAAAAGCACATGGTTAGGGACAAAATCACCTCGTACACCCGAAGATAAAATGACGGCACTGCCACAGAGAAATAACACCAATACTAATAGCTAATCTTTTTGGAATACTTCAGATGTGCCAGGCACTGTTCTAAACACTGCATGAGTTAACTAATTTAATCTTAATTGAATTCTTTTAGAGAGATATAGGCACTACGACAATTTCTTCATGATCAGTGAGGAGAGCCCTTGGTAACTTGCCCGCAGTCACCCAGGCAGAACGTATCAGGAGCAGGCTGGAATCAGCACAGATCATCACAGAAGGCATCTGGGAGGGCTTGAGTTTTAATCTGACTCTTTTGTAAGGTGATGTAATGGTAAGGTGATGTAATGGTATAGTTGGACTCTTGGCCCCTTAGATCTTGGGAGCCAGATGTCTCCACTCAGTCTCTCCAGCCTCCTGCCTCCCTTGTTGGTCACTTTAAAAGTTGAACATGTGGGGCGCCCAGGTGGCTCAGCGCATTAAGCCTCTGCCTTCGGCTCAGGTCATGGTCTCAGGGTCCTGGGATCGAGCCCCACATCAGGCTCCCTGCTCAGCAGAGAGCCTGCTTCCCTCTCTCTCTCTGCCTGTCTCTCTGCCTACTTGTGATCTCTCTGTCAAATAAATAAGTAAAATCTTAAAAAAAAATGCTGAAGATGTGAAGTGATCTTCGACAGCATTTACATGCTAAGTCCTGGAATGCAGCCAGAGGAAGGTGGATGGTATTGAATTCCCTTGAGCCATGGTGTAGGCTCCAAGGGGACCCTTGGCTAATGCTCCTGTCATTTTCTTGTGTCCAGGCTATGTCCAGGCCTGCCGAGCCCTGATGATTGCAGCCTCGGTCCTGGGGCTGCCTGCCATTCTCCTGCTGCTGACGGTTCTCCCCTGCATTCGGATGGGCCATGAGCCCGGTGTGGCCAAGTACAGGCGGGCTCAGCTGGCTGGTGTGCTGCTCATTCTGCTGGGTAAGAGAGTTTTCTATGTAGCTCCCCAACTTGGAGTGAATGCGATGAATCTCAGATCTTGCTGCTGCTTCATTGAGTTCAAGAGGCATGGGAAAGGCAGCTGGGTGTATCCACCCGGGAAAACCCCCCGTAATGTGTATCTCTTTATGTTTCATGGGTTGTTGAGGCAGAGGGATAAGTAATGTCTGCAGGAGTCACTGGACATGAAAAAAATTAAAAAGCAAAAGGAAAAAAGGGTTTTGAGGGTATACTTAAGAGAGAGACCAGGGGACAGAAGAGAGTGACACAGTGGCTGTCCACTCAGGCTTCACAGTGGAATCCCTTTCTTGGGAACACCTCCGCCCAGATCCCAGCATTCAGAATTACTGGGCATCAGGCCAAGCAAAGTGGGTTTTTTGAAAGTTTCCAGGTGATTCTTATTTGTAGCTACAGTTGAGAACTTCATTTAATATGTAAAGAAAGAGTAGAGAAAGAGGAGGGCAAGAGAAAAGAAAGATGCAGAGGGTGGTAGATCACTACTGATGATTCAATTATTTTATTTTGTTTTAAGATTTTATTTTTAAGTAATTGCTACACCCTGTGTGGGGTCCAAACTCACAAGTTCAAGATCAAGTGTCACATGCTCTACTGACTGAGCCAGGCAGGTGTCCCTTAATCTTTTATTCAGTAAGGACTCATGGAGCATCTGAGGGCCAGGCATCATGGTTGGCATTGAGGACACAGGGGGAGAAAGGCATTCTCTGTTTTGAGTGTCCCTGGACATCTCGATAGAGTGTGGCATGGGCTCATCTAAAAATGGCGCAGAGGGTGTGCACACACATAGGAAGGAACCTGAGCCAGACTGGAGATCCCCAGTGATGAGTGTTGAGGGTCGAAGAGAAGGTAGTCAAGATCATGGATTGAAGGGAGGATGGGGGGAGGGCCCCAGGCCGAGGAAATGGCATGAGCTCTCTCAGTTTTCCTGGTTGCACCTGCACACAGAGGGTTTAACAACCTAGGGAGGATCCTTCTAGCTCTGCTCTTTTCAGTGGTTTCATTTCATTCTACTTTTTTCTTGAATGCTAATTCTGCCAGCACATCTTAAGTCCTAATAGAAGACATGAATTTTAAGAACACCAGCTCTTGTTGCAAAGTGCACTGATACATTCCTGAACAGCAGCTGGTCTGTCTGTGGGTTAGGCATAGCGTCAGCTTCTCCTGAGTCCAGGAATTCCCATCCCCCAACTGGTATCAGACTAGATGTTGAAGGGGAAGGGTCAGCGTGACATGGGTCAGTGCCACTAAGTAATGGTTGGCCACAGTGACTTTGGTGAGGTAAGGGGACATGAGAGGGAGGGGTGCTATTTCACAAGACTGCAAAGGGATGGAGGTTTTCAGGGACTTGTGAAGCCACAGAGAATTCAGAGGAGGGGCTTGTGTGGGTGTGTGTGGGACTGGGCAACAGGGGTGAAAAGACCAGAGGACCACTGTCATTTCTGGAGAAGAATCTGGGCGTGGACATTTTGGTTCCAGGCACAAAGAATCTGTGTGGGAGCGCCACAGGGAATACAGAATCAGTGTCAGGTGATTCCCCTAACTCACAGGGTCCTCTGTCACAGTGTTTTTGGAGGTCAGATCTTTACATTCAAATTCCCTTTCCAACAGTTAGAACAAAGCTCTACACGTAAATCGGTGTGCGGAATCCAGGAGGATTCTCATTCTAGGCAGTTGCCATTGTTACCTGCCTCACATTAGGCTCTCTCTGTCTCTGAGGATGCCAGACCAGCGGGTGAATCTGTTGGGTTAGCTGTTCATTTTTAGAAATTCTGGCCTTCCATATGAGAGTCATAGAATATCCACTAAGAGAATATATGGAAAAGAAAAAAAAAACCCAAACCCTGTGGAAAATAAAGATCTAAAATCAAGTATGTATGGATGAGTTGGTATTCAAAAAAACCCTAAAAACAACTGAATCATCCGAATGAGTAATGAGGCTTATCAAACGAACAATAACAACCAGTTGTTTGAAACTTCCTAGCTGAATTAAAGTTTTTTTTTTTTTATCTTTTCCGAGTGGGTTGGTTGGTATACGTGCACAGAATCGTAGAGAGGAACGTGAGGTGGACCGGCAGTGGTGTGAGTTCCTCAGTCCCCCATTACTGCCTGGAGTGAACACATGGAGGGCCTTTGAGGGCTCGGACTTTCTCAGGGCAACTGCAACCTTCTGGCCACTCGCTATTAGGATGGAGTGAGCACACTACCCTCTTGTAGCTTTGAATTTCCAGTGTTACCTGCTGCCTCTTGGATGGCTCCTGTCAGATTTATTTCTCAGTGAGTCACGGCTTGCCTTCAGGTTGGATGTTGTTTTGACTGGAACCAGTCATGGCACCCGCTGGCCTCTCTGGGTCTTCTCTGGAGCCTAGTGCCTCAGTTCCCCTATTGGCAGTGGGTGGGAGGAGCTAGAGTGAGTGAAAGCTCCCTTTGTGTTGCTTGGGATTGGCTTCTAATGCCTGCCCTGGGAAGCCAGTGCTGGGCCCCTGTTGGATCCTAGGGGTCACCAGTAATGCCCCAGTTGAGGTGTGGTCCCTGACCAAAATGGACTGGGCAGCACTGGGGGTTTGGGGCCTGGGCACTGAAAACAATACCGAAGCTAATCTGGGTATGGAAACTGTATGCACTATTAATTAAAGTCAGTTCTTCCTGACCCTAAAAAGTTTTATTTTTCCACAAGCTTAAAAAATCGTGTCTGTTGTACAATAACTTTATCTTCTCAATAGTTTTAAGTTTAATGGTGTGAGGATTTGGTCCTGCTTTGGGGGAAGGAATGGGAGCCTGATGTAGCGGACTCCTCAGAACTAGGATGGATCCAGGCTAATCTCATCGGTGTCTTTTTAAGAGCCCCTACCAAGACAGGAGGTGCCTATGCCCTGAGCTGCTTTATCTTATCACTGGGAGTGGGACCAACTGTACGGAATCTCAGATCTCCTACTTTGCAGCTGTGTGAACTGGGACAGTTACTTAATGTCTCTGAGCCTTTATATGAAAAGAGGTAATGCTTATATCTGAGGTTGGTAAGAATAGTGTAAGGAGGTATGCAAATTATTTAGCCTGGTGTCTGGCACATAGTAAGTCCTCAGCAAATGGTTGCTATTATCATCGCTACTGTTATCAGTCCTCTAACCGTAGAGGAAATAGAGAGCTAACCCAGAGGGCCATTGAGTATTCTTTTGATCATGTCTGATTCCTGCGGGGTAATCTCCATACATGACACTGGTCAGAAGAGTCAGGGAGCTGTTCCTGGAAATGCTAGGTCCTCTCCTGGTCTAGTGGAGACATTTCCATTGTTTGCTTTGTAAAAAACAGATCAATAAATAGTTGGGAGTTTTTTTGCCCATCCCATCATAGGAAGTCATGTTAAACTACCCACCTAAAAACGGTCAGGCTCAGTTCTGGTCTGATCTCATTCTCACTTCACTGTGACTTAGAAAGTACTTGATTGGGGTGTTTCTTGGGGAGACGGGGTAAGGAATGGAAGGAGAGGAAGTATATATTCCTCCTTCCGTGGGTTCCTCTCATTTCTCTCCTCCTCTTTCAAATTATGGCCGTAGGAATCGTATTTTGTTAAAAAAAAAAAAAAGCTGTTTTTAACTTGGAACTTACAGGTCAGTAATGGAATTGCAATAAAGTAAAGGGTGTGTGCAAGTGTGGGAGAGATTGATCTTGTCATGCACACAGAATCAGATGTCCTAGGAAAAGCCACCCTTCAGTTTGGAGTAAATAGTGATGCCCTCAAGCCTGGATGGAGTCTTAAGAGAAGAGATGGAAAGAGCCTTTCTCTAAACTCATTAGCTTTACACAAACAAGCTCATAATGTAAATCAAATTTCATATAGGTAGTGGAAAGGTTGTGGCATCTTTAGTATGGTTGTGCCTTAAAATGGCCCTGTCGGTACACTTGGAAGAATTAACTGCTTTATGAAGTCTGTCCCATCCCTAAGTTCTGTGATTAAAAACAAACAAACAAACAAAAAAAAAACAACAAATAACCATGGGACCAGCTTTTAAAAAAAGTTATGGGGGAAAAAAAAAAGATAATGATGTGTGAAATAGAAATAAAAGGAAAAAATGTCGACAGCAGGCCAGGAAAATAATGTCGTCGAATATTCCATTGACTTCATGATTGTTTTAAATATTAGATCTTCATAAAAGTTGTTGTGTAAGAGGAGTATGTCCTTTGGCAGCTATGTTTTCTTAAGTCAAAATTTAGAGAATCAAAAATTAAAAAAGAAAAAAGAAAAACTAAAATTTTTCTAGATTCAGATTATCAGGAAACAACAAATAAATGTGACTCCAATAGCTTGTTAGAAATCTTTACTTGTTGCCTTGAGTTAGTTGGAACAAAGCTAAAGTTAGTTGCTATTTAGATAATAGCATCAGTTGTAGAAGGCAGCAATAAGTGCATTGTCAAATGTTTAAATAGAGGGAGATTGATTATTTATTTAAAAGATTTTATTTATTTGACAGAGACAGTGAGAGAAGGAACACAGCAGGGGGAGTGGGAGAGGGAGAAGCAGGCTTCCCAATGAGCAGGGAGTTGATATGGGGGTCCACCCCAGGACCCTGGGATCATGACTGAGCCACCCAGG
The DNA here is from genome assembly GCF_022355385.1 of Mustela nigripes. NCBI lineage: Eukaryota > Metazoa > Chordata > Mammalia > Carnivora > Mustelidae > Mustela > Mustela nigripes. Next base: position 125,235,751 of record NC_081558.1, on the reverse strand, counting down.
TGCCTTGGGAGAGAGATGTAAAAAACAGTTTTTATTGTGGAAAATTTCATATGTACCCAAAAGTAGAAAAAATAATATAACCCAAACTCATTCTCAATAATGAACTCATGGCTAATCTGTTTCATTTATGTGTTTTTTTTTCTTCCAGTCCCCAGAGTTTTTTTGAAGCAAATCTCAGATATAATATCAAGGAAGATTTTCTTCCAGTATTACTTATATCATTCAGAGTAATTTATGTGATTTTAATGGAAATATTTCTTTGTGCTAGAAATAATGCTTTCAAAGGTACTGTGAGTTCTTAGCTTGGAAAGTGACAAAGCCTGAAATCAGAGGTGTTCATTGGAGAAAGGAAGAAATAACAGAATCTGGGCTCTTCTGCCTTTTTGGACCTCTTTGTCAGTCTTTCCCTCTCTCTCTAAATTGCCTTGAAAGTCAAACACACATTTACTAATTTTATTTAACTATGTTACTATATGTCATCTAATCCCTAAAGAAATAAAAAGCTGCAAGTACCTTTCATTGCTCTACAGTTCCCTCTCCAACTATTTTCTGTGTTTGGCTACACGAGGATCATTGTTAATTTAGTAAGGCTATATTCTATGAACTAATGAACACATTGTATTACATTATTTGAAACTTACCAAAAGAGGCAAACAGTTTTATTCCATGAAGAGCAGCGAGTTCTACTTGTGAGAGCACCAAGTCCGGAAAAATCTGTATCTACACGGTGAAACCTTCTTCTTCTCTGCTCGCCTCCACCTCCTCCTTTTCTTTTCCTTTCTTTTTGTCTCATCTCTTCTCTTCTCTTCTCTTTTCTTTAATATTCTTTTCTCCTCTTCCTCTTCCTCCTCCTCCTTCTTCTCAATTTTCACTTTCTGCTCCCTCCCAAATGACAGATTCCTGCTCCCCCCACCCCCATGTGCGGTTAACTGTTGCATCTTTGGAAGGTAGAAGAAGAGAAATAGATTGAAAAATCTGAGTTACTGTTAGAGACTTACTTTAAAAATACATTGTGCTGGGGCGCCTGGGTGGCTCAGTGGGTTGAGCCACTGCCTTCGGTTCAGGTCATGATCTCAGGGGCCTGGGATCAAGCCCCACATCGGGCTCTCTGCTCAGCCGGTAGCCTGCTTCCCTTCCTCTCTCTCTGCCCGCCTCTCTGCCTACTTGTGATCTCTCACTGTCAAATAAATAAATAAAATATTAAAAAAAATACATCGTGCTGACATGAAAAGAAAAGCAACAAAGATTCTCTTTCTTTCTTCAATTTTCTTTGCCTTATGGATAACTGACTTTTTTAGGAAAGCATTTTCTTTATTTTCTCCAAATAATTGGGAGAAGAATTATAAACTCTGTGTGTGTGTGTGTGTGTGTCTGCAAATAGAAATAAATCTAGCCAGCCTTCTATATCACTAAAAAAGCCAAACATTATTGCCAGTTTTATTAATATTTCACATCTTTTAGTTAAGTAATGACTTAACTTGCATTTTAACTTCACTGATGAAAACATCCCCCTTTCCCTTCAAACCATGCCGAAATTGAGTAAACTCTTCTTTTTTAGTTTCTAAACATTCTTCATTCTGAGTTCACTTGAAGGTCACTGTTTCCAGCGAACCTCTCATTTCCCTTCATGTTGTGTGGCGGCCTGTCATCTTTTAGTGGTTTTGATGTGGTTCAACTTTGAGAGCCACAGGAATCCACCCAGAGTTCATTTATCTACTAGGAAATAATGTGACCCTGCTGGCGCTCGTTTGCCTTGTTTTGCATGGATTATAAAAGAAGGAAGTCTTTAATGAGGTAAATCATGAGCGTGTAACTTTAAGTGTGTTAAAGTCACATTGCAGTTTTATGATTTAGAAAGTCAGTTTTGATGTGTTTGAAGTGGAAAGTAGACTTGAAATGAGACTGTCATCCGTCCATCCACCTGTTCCCCCATTCAGTCCTTGAGTTTCGTTATTTAAGCATTCAGACATTTTCCTGATGTTTCCTTCTTCTAGTGAATTACATTAGAATAAAATCTAACAAAATCCCTAAAACAATTGAAATCAAGGCTGATGATTATTTTTGGAATATTGAGCCTGATTCTTTCCCCATGTGAAGATACTCTCATTATTTTGCTTAAGAAGAGGGGAAGAACTAGGCAATTTCTTATCTTATTTTATATATACAGATCATATATAAAAATATATATATCTTTATTTTATAAAATCTGCAGCAAATCTACATTTGAGTTAGGTTTACATGAAGTGTGGGGAATCCTTGTGCGTGTGTGTGTGTGTGTGTGTGTTGTATGTATAATATGAAGTAACTGAAAAATATAAAACTTAATTTGAACCAGAAGCTGTTTTGAAACCAGGCTAATTGTTTATGGGAAAGATCAGTTGAATTGAACCAAATCAGTTGTTTGGGAAATCAGATATATATTTTTTTTCCTATGGAATTCAGCTATTCCCTCCCCACCTTTTCCTTCTAATCAAGCTTGGGTATTTGGAAACCTTTGCTAGGTTGCTGTTTTGCTCAAGCAGAATGAGCCCCCCTTTGGGGGTCCAGGGTTATGTAGCTGGATTGTGTATTGATGTGAAGAAGCTAGCACAGTTCTCTCCGGCTGAAACACTCTAAAGGAGTTTCTATTTCTTGTCCTGACTCAGAAAAAGACTTTTTTTTCTCTTCTTTCTCTGTGTCTTGCTGAGGGTATGCCAAGGCATTCTCAGTGAGGGAAGCATTTGGAATATGTGGCTGGAGGAAGAGAGAAAAAGACTTTTTCCCTGTATCTCAGGCGTTTGAGGCTCTAGGCTGGAAAGGAAGATTCAGTTGATACTGGTCTTTTTGAGAACACTCGTTCACGGAAGGACAATATATCGCCACAGAGTATCTCATACAAACCTACTACAGAACGTGGCATGATTGTTCTTACTCTTTAAGAAAAAATGAATCCATTAACATATGGATAGATTTTTGCTTCTTAGGTAATTTATAAGAACTTCTGAAGTAGTGAATAGTTCATGATTAATGGAGTGAATTTTGGCTCTTAGAAAGTCAAATTGAGCAACTAAAACCCCCCAAATTAGCTTTCTTTCCTCTAACTTCTACTAGGGATCTATGCTTTTTAATAATAGGAATCACATCTGTCTATGTGTATTTATGCCCAGCTTGTGGGGTGGGCTTAGTTTATTGTCAACAAGAGCCTCTTACAAGCTACACAAATGCACTAAGATGGCTGAAGAGGTCTTTCAAAGTGGGTAAGACTTCAATCTTCTCTTCAGTTTAGAACTAATATATGAGGCTGTTAGATTTGAGTGCTTCTGTTTAAAGAAAAATTATACTTCTTCTCTGTGGGCGTAGAGGTCAGTCAGAAAATCACTCAGGGTGAGTGATTCTATCAAATTTTGATTTCCATCAGAAACGCTTGCTGAGTTGAAAGTGACAAGGATCCTCCAGGTAGCAAATGTCGCAGTGCCCTGCCTTGAATTTATCGAAGGCTCTATGGCTAATGATTGGCAACCTCATCACCATTATTTTTTTGATCTGCCAACTTTAATGGGTGATCCCCATTTCAAGCTTCAACTAAAATTTCTTTCCTGCTTGTGGCTGTGAGAAATCAGATGACAGGATGTGATGGAGCTCCTTTGTCTGGAGTTGTGCTCTTCAGCCCATTAGCCACCAGCCACATGGGGTTATTTAAATTTTAATTAATTAAAATTCAGAACACAGTTTTTTGATCTCACTAGCCCCATGAGAAACTTTTAAGAGCCCATGTCGCTTGTGGCTACCTTATGTGACAATGCTTGTGTAGAGGTTTAAATATTTTTTTAACATTTTCATAGGCTCCTGCCTGTCCTTGTTTTGCTACATTGCTTAGGAGGAGAGGAAGAACTAAATGATGCAGAAGCTGTTTCTTTTTTTTTTTTTTTTTTAAGATTTTTATTTATTTATTTGACAGAGAGAGATCAGAAGCAGGCAAAGAGGCAGGCAGAGAGAGAGAGAAGGAAGCAGGCTCCCGGCTGAGCAGAGAGCCCAATGCGGGGCTCGATCCCAGAACCCTGGGATCATGACCTGAGCCGAAGGCAGCGGCTTAACCCACTGAGCCACCCAGGTGCCCCCAGAAGCTGTTTCTTATCCTGCTCTTTAAAACCTAAACCAAGTCTGAAAATTAGACTGGTTGGTGGAAGACCATAAAATTCTGCCATTGTGACTCATCACAACAGATATCACCGTAAAATCCTTGCACAGGTGAATTCTTTTACTCCGAGCATTATTTGTGTATTTGCAAACAGTGTAACACAAACTCAGACTCTTAGCCGATACTCCACTGATGTCTGGCAACAGTCCACCACAGCAAGAGAACTCTCGGAGCTTCTTCAAGGTCTTTGTAATATGAATTGACCAAACTGAGAATACAGAGTGGAAAAATGAGGTGGGCATCCTTTTATTTCTCATTTCCGAATACATCAGGCCATCTAGTCATTCAGCCGGTGTGTAGTGAGCACATACTCTGTGCCTCAGAGTGAGGTAAACACTGAGTCTACAAGCATAAGGAGGACATGGCCCCTGCCTTCAAGGAACTCAGGACTTGGCATGGGAAATAGGCATGTAAAGAATAATTATAATATGATTAGGTAAGCATCATCATAGAATTCTAAGTATAGATACATAAAGTGAAGATATGTAGGTAAACGCAAATACCCATTTTTTGGCTTCAGGGATTTATTTCTGGGCTTTTACTTTGGAGTTCTTTGGTGTCTGTTGAAAAAATAAAGGACCTAGCAGTTTGACCCAGCTTTGGATCGGCGCATTAAACAGATGCAAACCTATGGGCTTGGACTGGGAGCAGAGCTGTGTGTACGGAGCTTTTTGCAGTTGGCTGGAAGCTAAGGGAGCGTGTCTGCAGAGTGAAGGGGAGCCTGCCCGCTGTGTTTGGTGTGGGACGGGCATGCCCGGTCACAGCTCTCTTTTGTCTCCCCAGCTCTCTGTGCCATCGTCGCCACCATCTGGTTCCCTGTGTGCGCCCACCGCGAGACCACCATCGTGAGCTTTGGCTACTCCCTGTATGCGGGCTGGATCGGGGCTGTGCTGTGCCTCGTGGGTGGCTGTGTCATCGTCTGCTGCGCTGGAGATGCCCAGTCGTTTGGTGAAAACCGCTTCTACTACTCTTCGGGCTCCAGCTCCCCGACTCATGCCAAGAGTGCCCACGTATAAGAGGGCTGCTGCCTGCCTACCCAGGTGCTGCAGATCCCGGGCCCGTGGCCCCGGTTTTGCTTGCCACAGGCGGGGGAAGCCCACTCCACTGCCAGGCTCCAAAGCCAAAGCTGTAGAAAAGCATCCCATCTGGCATGTTTTAGTCTTAATACCCCCTCCCCATTTGTTGCGTTAAAAGAGATCTTAAGTTCAGAAAATGCCCACACACTTTTCTCATGGTTTTGCCCATTAATAGCTCTTTTCTTGGGCATTCCTTTGTTGTTCACCTATATATATATACATATACACATATATATGTATATGTATATATATTTCCTCTCTTTCTTTAAATTTTAAATATCTTGTAAACATTGCTGAATTGAGTGTAGAGAGAGAAATAAAAGACACTTTTCAAACTGTTACAGATGACAATGGGAGCCTCATAAATATGCCTCTCTGTTCACTCCCTCCTCTTCGGCTCCAAGGTCATTTAGTTATAAGCGATAGAGAAAAATAGAACCGGGGATGTGGGGTGGGGAGGGAAGGGATTGTGGAACTTTCCCTCCATGGGAAACTTCCCTTTTGTAAGTTGAGGGCGAGGGTGGGGATATTTTTTAGTTTGTGATTTTACATTTATCTGTACATACTTTTTCAAGATTGATCATTTTTATAACCATGGTTTTCCTGAAATTCTCAGTTCATCAGTATGAAGGAAATGAACCAAATAAGCTTTAATTATATGATAAATAACAGTCCAAGTGAATATAACTCTAACTGACATACCACAAAATAGTTTTGATTTCTGGGTTTGTATGATGTAGTTTTTAATCCTACACTTGCATATGCTTCAACTTAACACATTTTTAAAGTTTCTTCCCCTTCTCTATTTTCATTTTGTTAGCCATCTTGCAGTGGTGTTGTTTAACATAAATCATGCTGTTGAATTTGGCTTTACGGGTGTAAACACTGATGTAGTGTATCAGTATCCAAGACCCCAAACTCTCCAAACAATGATGGTGCATTTTGTTCTTTAAGTGAAACCCGTGCAATAAAATAACAGACTGTGTGCAAAAGTGACCTCCATATTCTGTCGTGTCCAGAGGGGCCATCTATGAATTTTCACCGATTTCATTAATCTCTACTAGTAATTTATAGGGAACCTGGTCGTGACTCAGGAACAAGGCATTTTTGCGGCTCCCTGAATAAAAACGTTTGGTCTTATTCACAGGACCACGGTGGTCCTATGTGGTTATAAACGTGAAATCTTGGTGCTCTGTAGGTTTCTTTAGTGGATCAACTTTAAGTCATACATTAACAATCAGAAACCAAGTCCCTAGCATTACACAGATAAATGCCTTCATCTACTTTGAACACTTAGTAAAGAAACTGACTACGTATAAAGGAAAGTATAAAACAAACCCCCTATATTGGATATTTTGGTGATGATATCTATATGTAATTTCCTCAAACATATGCACATAGATGTTTGGAAATTTTAGACAAAGATAGACACATCAAGTTAATTCTTGTTTGCTTTCTATTCCAGAAACTCTATTAAGTTATGAATCTGCTCTAAAAAACACAGATTACAATCTACTTTGGCGGTGTTTTTCTGAAAATATTAATTTCATTAGCTGATAATGTAATAGGCAAACATTTCCTCTTTGGAAATATCCACTTGGGCTAGTCATTTTGGTAGGTATTTGAGTACATTAGGTGATTATAACTATTTCTAAATTATTTATGCAGAAGAGACAGTCTTCATGTTGACCCAAATGTTGGCTTAGTTATGATAAGGTTTTATAAGGATATAAGTCATGTAATTGTATTGGAGGATTTGCTCTAATAAAATCTTGTCAGGGTGTAATGACTGTGAGCTTGAATGGAGCAAAAGCATACAGGGGGTGTGGACAAGGCAGCACATACCCTCTCCTTAGCATTGTTGGCTTGAATCTCAAGTGTTTCAGATGGTTCTTCTCTTCTCCTAAGGATGTATGTACTTGGTCAGCTGCCCCGTTCCCTGAGGTTCCTGCTTGCTTTCTCACCTGAGGGGGTATGTACACTACATGAGCCCACTTTTCTGTGCAGTGAGAGAAGAGACACTCCAAATCTCTCCTAGCTGATCGTTGCCCACTTAGTTCGGAAATCCCATTTTGTAGGTCATAACTACAAGGTTGGGTCTTATTATCTGTGCTAGAGTGGGAGGGAGGGCGGGGTAGCTCTTCCTCCAGAACAGCACTGTCCAGTAGAAATATAATATAGCCACATATGTCATTTAGGATTTTCTATAAGCCACATTAAAAGGCTAAAGATGAGCAAGTGAAAATAATTTTAATATATTCTGCTTAATCCAGTATATCCAGAATATTGTCATTTTAATATGTACTCAATTACTCATGGGGTATTTTATGTCCTTCTTTTTGTATTACGTTTTTTGGGTTCCAATGTGTATTTCTCACTTACAGCATGTCTCCATTTGGACTAGTCACAACTTCAGGGCTCAGTAGCCACATGGGCTAGTGGCTATTAGATTGGAGAGCGCAGCTATAGAACAACAGGTTCCAGTCCAGCCATCAGCAAGAGGGAGTCAGTCTTGATGATTTTATCTGCTCTTGGTAGAGCTCCACTGGAACCTGGTGATACAGTGACAATAATTGTCGCCCGGGGAAAACAGCGACCCCCCATCACAGATAAAAGAGCAGACCCAATGTGCTCTACTTGAATAAGTGGGGAAAGGGAATTCACACTCTCAGGACCTGTTGTGTCTGGACTTTCACACTTCTAATCTTCCCCACTGTCTGCACTGTATAGAGAAGAACATGGGAAGTAGAGAGTTCAGGTTGTCGAGTTCATAGGGCCCCTAGAGGGGAGTAAAATTGGATTTAAGTCTATCTAATTCTGAAGCCCTCCTACTCTCATTTATGATTCACTGCTAGAGGTCAGATAAAATGCAGGTTTATTCTCCTAACCCCCAGAGACCTCTCAGTCATTCTGGGCTGGTACTCAAGAATCTGCATTTTGCTTGCATACCTGTTGGTTCTGATGCGATGGTCCTCCTGCCCCACTTGAGCAACAGTGAGGGAAGGACCTCTTCCTCATGCCTTTTGATCGTGCAGCTGACCACCCCCCCATCTGCTTTGATGGTCCCTGGAGGAGAGATGAGTTTGAGACATACAACCAGCTTTCTCCCTTTTTGGCCTTTTCTGAAGAGACTACATGCAGGGGATCTTTGGGTTGAAATGAACTGGTTGTGTTCATGCTTTCCAAGAATATGATAGCCACCAAACTAGAGAAAAAATGTTTCAAGGAAATCTCTGTATCTAGGGATGCCAGTTACAACAACGCAACAGAAAAAGAGAAGATTGTGTACTTAACGAATACAAGTTACATATTTGTGCTGAATTGGTGGTTTGGAACAACAATGGAACAAAGTTTGGTTGTATCTTGGCCCTGCGTGTGCGGTTTTTTTTTAAATTTCAAATCTGCCCGTCAGTGTTTCTCTATACAATGTACACAATGTGAACTGCAACATCTTAAATGTTTGGCAGGACATTTGTGCTCCTGACATCACATGCTGGGAGGACAGGGAGGCCACTGTAGGGCTGGCCCTGAGGAGAGGCTGCATCAGTGCTGCCATTGAGCTGTGCCCACAAAAGAGTGTGTGACAGCCAGATGTGCGGCTTAATGGAGACTGACCCAGAATTGTGGGGGTAGCCTTGGCACATGCTGCTTAATGGCTTGAATAGCAGCTCTTGAGGAATCTATGTTCCTCTCCCTCACGCAGACTCTCAGAGCTCAGGCTTTGTGGCTCTGTGGCCGGGGGAGGGAACGGAGATGGGGGGACTTGTCACTGCTCCATGCCCCATTGTTGAAATGAAAAACGTGGAAATGTTAAGCCATTTCTAGAGGATTCTGGATTTTGGAAGGTGGGAACTGCTTCTGCCCTACCTCAGAATTCACTTCCAAATAGCAAAGGGCATCCAGTTGTCATGGCCTAGGGCCTTTCTTGATTTAAATCAGTTTTTTCTCTTGTGCTGAGTTATAGAGAGCTGGGCTTCTCCAACTATAGCGTGCATACAGATCACGGGGGTGGAGGTGGGGGAGTTTTGTTAAAATGCAGATTCTGAGCCCGCAGATCTGGGGTGGGGCCTGGGATTCTGCATTTTAAACAAGCTCTCGGGAGATGCTCTTGGCATAGCCTCGCACCTGGAGTAATACATACTCATTATAAAGAAAAATGAGACAAGAAAAGAAAAAATTACCCATCATTTTATCATTAGAGCAATTTTATATATAAATATATATATAAATATATATATAAATATATATATATACATACAATGAAACAATGGCCATTGTTTCATTATAAAACAAAAATCTCTAACATACTATACATATAGCTTGTAATCTACTCTAAAAAAATTTAATATGTAGAGAACATTTCTTTATATCATTAAATGCTTTTCTGAAACAAAAATTTTACTATCTCCATAATCTTCCATTGTTTGGATGCAAAGTAATTTACTCAAGCATTTCCCAAGAATATCTCAGTTATCTCGGTTTCTTTCTAATTCTTCAAAGCAATTTTGCCACGAACATCTTTCTAGGTAAGTCTGGCACATACACACGAATGGTCCCTTATAGATCGAATCCTAGGAAGGAATGGCAGGTCACATATTCCAGCCAGTGTTTTAGGACCAGTTCATTTTTTTGATAAAGGGGCGCCTTGAGTGACCCAGGTCTTGTAATAGGTTGTAGTTTATCAATGTAATAAATGCTGTTTGAGAAAACTTATTTGAGATATTTAACATTTCAGTTATATTGATATGGAATTATACAAAGAAATACTGGTAATAAATAGTCAACTGGGGGCGCCTGGGTGGCTCAGTGGGTTAAGCCGCTGCCTTCGGCTCGGGTCATGATCTCGGGGTCCTGGGATCAAGTCCAGCATCAGGCTCTCTGCTCAGCGGGGAGCCTGCTTCCCTCTCTCTCTCTCTCTCTCTGCCTACTTGTGATCTTTCTCTGTCAAATAAATAAATAAAATCTTAAAAAAAAAAAAGTCAATGGAAAAATTCCAGATCACGATGGGAGAAAAGGCATGAGAGGGGAGCTTTCTGCGTTAAATTCTGCTTCAGTTGACTCTGGTCTATAGGGAGTGCAGACATGAGCCTTTATTTCCAGGAGACCTTGTGTTGGGACACCCTGGTTAGGAGTGGGAAGTTTTGGGAGCATGGCTTGCTGAATCATTATTCCTTGTTGTATTTGCCAGCCCTCTTCGTCCAATAATCTATTAAACATGACACAGCAACAATAAAGCATGGTAAAAATGAATCACTTGCCTTTACCCCAAACTTTCTAAAGGTTAACCCTCTGCATATGCTACAAAGAGAATTGACCTGGGTTCCCTTGCACTGCTTTTGTTTATTATGTTTTGACAAAGGGTCAGAAAAAATGCACATAAAGCAGAGCTTCTAAAGGCATGAAAAGGCCCAGGACTGTTGGGGATGAAGGCAGCCTGGGACCTTTGGGTGTTTCCCTTGGTGCTACTTTGGCTTCCATGTGCAGAGCAGAACTTCTCAGCACACAGTTAGGGGGCCTCCCTCAACCATTCCAGTCCGCAGCTCGATATGGGGGCGGGAGGGTTGCTCTTTCCTTCAGTTCTGGGCTGTGCGAAATCCTTCCCCTCTCATATTGGTCTTTCCTGAGCCAGAACACAGCTCAAATTTGCTTCTGTCACAGACTGCCTAAGCAAGGATCTCAAACCATTGCATTCATTATTTCTAAGGTATGGCATAGGGTTCACCAGCATAAGACTCATTCAGTAAATGCAGATTCCTGGGTCCTATCCCAGACCTACAGAGACAGTGTGGGGGGGAGCCTGAGAATCTGCATTTTATTTTTACCACTTATTATTATTTTTTAAATTTTAATATTTTATTTATTTAAAAAATTTTTTTAAAAAAGATTTTATTTATTTGAAAGAGAGAGAGAGAGGAGGAGGGAGGGGGTCAAGCACACTCTGTGCTGAATGTGAAGCCCGAGCCGGGGCTTGATCCCGGGACCCTGAGATTATGACCTGAGCTGAAACCAGGAGTCAGACACTTAACAGACAGAGTCACCCAGGCATCCCTTAAATTTTATTTTTAAGTAATTTCTGCACCCAACGTGGAGCTTGAACTTACAACCCTGAGATCATGAGTCACATGCTCTACTGACTGAGCCAGCCGGGTACCTCTGGGAATCTGCATTTTAATGGACTCCCCAGGTGATTCTGATGTACCCCCAAAGTTTTAGAACCATTGAAAAAGCTTCAGTGAATGTAGGTACTAGAAGAATATCTAGTTGGATGAAGAAACCAGAAGCCACAAATGTTGGTGATTTACCCAAGGCCATATTCTAGGGAGTCATTTCTCATTTCCTAGGACTTGCCTCGGGCTGTGGTTTGGGGGAACTGTTCCTTTCTTTAAAAGATTTATTTGAGAAAGAGAGAGCGGGTGAGCACATGCATGCATGTCAGGGGAGAGGCAGAGGGAGAGAAGATTCAAGCAGACTCCCCTCTGAGTGCAGTGCCCCGACGAGGGACTTGATCTTGCAACCCTGAGATCATGACCTGAGTTGAAATCAAGAGGCGGATGCTTAACTGGCTGAGTCACCCTGGTGCCCCAGAATTCTTCCCTCTTTGAACTAGCCATTCCATGAGACTGAGGTCTTCCTTTCTCTCACCCAACCCTTCCTCCCTGGTCTTGGAGCATGCCCCTGACTCAGGCTCAGTCAGTTACGGTTTCTCACTGGAGCCCATCCTTTACTGGAGCTGGGGGGTCAGAGCACATTCCTCTCGGACAACCAGAGCGGGATGACGTGAGACTGCAAGTTCTCAGAGCTGTGCTTCCAGCCTTGTGGAAAAGAGAACCTGGGAAAACGAAGCCAGATGCAGAGACAAGTAGTGGTAAAAGAACTGAGCCTAGGGAACCCAGTTCCGTCATTTCTGATGCCAGTTTTACAAATGCTCTTTGGTTACACAAGCTGGTACCTCCAGCATCACCCCCCTTCCCCTGCACCTTTACTTTCTTAATTGAATTCTGTCCATTGCAACCCAAAGAATTCTGATGAGGCAGAGGCTGTAGTTACAGGCACAGTTCCCACAATGTCCATGCTGGTTTTCACCTCTTCCTCTGGGCCTTGTGCCTTCCCTCTTGCTAGCTGTGTGGTCTGCATGGCACACCTTTACCACAATGAAAGGTCCAGAAGACGGATGCCTGACCCAAGTCAGGACAATCAAGTTCTCAGTTCTCTCCTGGACTTTTTCAAACTGAAATTAAAAGAGAGTCTCTTTCCTCCGCATCTAGGAGAGAATCCAGTGGCCATAGTGTCCCTCACCTTTGTGAAGCACCTTGTCTGTGGGAGTGGAAAGAAAGAGCAGAAGAGGGAGATAGCGAGTAGAGAGCCCAGCAGCATTCAGGTGTCTGGTTCCAGGAGACCTGGGAGCCACCACCATTGTTTCTGGTTAGAGCTAATCTGAGCTAGGGTGCTGTCATTTGTAATAAAAAGAAGTCCTCTCTAATAGAACGCCCCATGAATGGTTTGACTTAGACTCAGAGCCTGAAGCCGTCTCCTGTTCGGGCTGCTGCTTGCGGTAGATTTATGTAGGGCGGACGGCTGTGGTTTCATCACAAGTGTTAACCCTAACTGAAACCCACAGACACCCTCCTCACAGCCACTACCATTCTCCTCCACGCACCCTCCCTCCCCAACCCCTCAAAACTAACTGCGAAGTCATGGTTCTGGAAGATGGAAACCACTTTAGGATTACAAACAGATTTTAATACAGGGAACTGGTTGTAGATATGGTACAGCTGAGAAGCCAGTTGGGATGATGAGGTAACACAGAGTTGGTAGTAGAAGGAAGACACTGGCAGGGGATGGAGAAGCAATGCGAAGGGGACATAGGACCAGAACCCAGAAGCTGGGGCCATCTAGTTAGGGCTGGGACTGCTGTGGTTAGGGGTAAGGGCTGAGACAGAAGGAGGGGCTGTTCTGTGGGATCTGGGGCCATGGAGGAGACTCAACTCCCGCTCAAGAAGCCACCAAAGCAGAGCACCTGGATGGCTCTGTCGGTTCTATGTCTGCCTTCAGCTCAGGTCATGATCCTGGGACCCTCAGATCCAGTCCCACATCCCATGTCAGGCTCCCTGCTCAGTGGCGAGTCTGCTTCTTCCTCTACCCTTCCCCTGCTTGTGTGTGCTCTCATTCTCTTTCTCTCAAATAAATTAAAAAAAAAAAAAACTAAAAAAAAAAGTTGTTTTTGTTTTTAACAAGAAGGCACCAAAGCAGAGTGAAAGAAGGAGAAATACTCTGGTTTTGCCCTTCCTCCTACCCTCTGGTCTTCTAATAGTGCTTCTCTTTGGCAAAACTTGCCAGAAGTCAGCAGAGGTCAAAGGAGCCTGGGAAATGTACATAGAAGTGTAAGAGAAGGGCAGGAAATAGTTCTCAGGGCACATGAGCTGTTGAGTCTGAATATGGTGGAGCAGGTCCAAGGATTAGGGAGAATCAAAGTCTGGAAATTGCTGAGGGCAGAGAGGGGGCAGGGGGTGGGTGGGTAGGCATTCTCTGAAAGGCTGCCTGTAAGTACTTCACAAATAAGTACTTCCGGGTTTGTTTAAGATATTGATTCAAAACAGATTCCCAAATTTACCTTCCTTGCTGGAACCAGTTTTGCTCCTGATAGCATTCAGCATGTCCCACAGTTCTCTTCAGGTTCAGAGACAAAGTTGTTTCTTTTACTGTGTTCCCTAGAACCCAAACCAGAAGATTCTGGACCATTTCCTTTCCCATTGGTGCTACATTGGTTGAACCCCCCCCCCCCCCCGGGGGGGGGGCTTCTATCTGTCCATTCTCACTGTCTCTTTATTGCCTCAAGACTACATCATCTCCTTCCTGGATGACTCCTCCCTGTCTTCCTTCTACCCATCTTCTGCTTCACATCTAGACAAATCTCAGCAACATGTGTTTCCCTGGCTTTACATTCTTTGATGTGTTCCCTTTGTCCACTGGATAAAGTGCAAATGCCTTAGCCTGGCATGCAAGGCTTCACAACATGCCCTTCGGATACCTGGCTTTTATTAAATAGATTTAGATGAAGGTTTTTGTTTATGAGTAAGAGAAACAGACTCTGGATAGATGAAACAGACAAACAAACAAACAAACAAGGATGGGGAAGAGAAAAGAGATTTTGGAGAACAAGACATAATTTTTCAGGAAAACCACACTTCGAGAAAGGCAAGCACAAGGACAGTTTCACAAGGGCTCTTTTGCTAGGATGAAGGAACTCTAGTTATGTTTAGTTTTTTTGTCCCTCAGCTTAAGATTCAAATACCAGGAAGGGAATATCTGATTGGGCTACAAGGGTTTGTGTCTGCTCTGGAGCCCATCGCTGAAGCTAGGGGAATTGGAGCAGGCCTGGGTCATATGCTCTGTGTATGTTTCTTTTCCTGTTGGGTGAGAAAGAGCATGGTTTCACCAATAGAAGTTAAGGTGCTTTTACCAGAGAAGGACACATTGATGCTAAGAGAATCCAAAATAATATATTTCCATCACACTCACCAATATCCAAAAGTTTATTCAATCACGAAACTTCTTTTACATTACCTGCCCTACCTTATTACCCTGTGATCTCATCTAGAGAATCTTCTGGAAGGAATCAGTCACCACTAAACAAGGGACATTTTATAAGAACAATCTCCTGGAGGGTTAATTATTACAAATTTTAAAATTGTTCCCTAGAGCTATTTATATTTTCAATAAAGCTATTATTAATGAAAATATCATTCTCAGTGTTGCTCAGAATAGAACAGAATTCTGAATAAGTTGGCCTTTAGGGTAGGATGCTAGCTACATAATTCACATGTTTTAAGATCGATCTGGGCTTCTGTAGAGTTTATTGACATTAAGATTTGAAATCTTGTTTATTATTTTAAAAAAATTTACGAGCTCTTAGAATTTCGATCATCTAAAATAGATTTTAAGAACATCTGCTGAAAGTATATCACTTATTTATTCATTCATTGATTCAGTTAATTAGTTAATTACTTAAGCATTTAATGAGCGTCTGTATGTGCCAGCCATGCATTAGCCCCTAGATATAAAAAATAAGCAGAGACAGTCCCAGTTCTCAGATAACTCACTGGCTAGGGGCACAGTCTGATACATCACGAATAAGCATGCTGTTAGCTTCTTATCATGGTCATCTTTAATCTACTCTGGAAACTGACACCCTGCCTGAAAGAGGAAAATAAAATGCCAACAGACGCACATTAGTGCAAGTTAAAGATAAGTGTTTGCAGAATATCTGATATGTAAAGATGTATTGATTAGGTTTTCTCTCAGCCTCACACCTTTATTTATGGGTGCTGAAAGTCAGCCAATCCCTTAACTACATCAAGTCTATTGATTTAATTATGAGCAGAACAGTGAGGAATTGGCAGAAAGGGCCTTCCCTAGGCCTCCGCATAATGTCCCGTTGAGACCTTCTGTAGAAGAGCACACTGTGTCTTTTTAGGGATAGCATTTAGTGGAAGGTGTTACTCTTTGCTAGTCTGACTTAAAAACTTCCTCCCTAGGTGTTGGCACTCAGTTTGCATTGTGATAGTACCTCAGAAACAGCTGCGTCAGCTGGCACGGACACGGACAGAAAGAGTGTGACCAGGTACCACGGACAGAGTAAAGTGGAGCCATTGACCTCCATGCTGGAAACTGTAGGTGGGCTGAGGGTGCTTCCAAAATAGGAAGAATAGTGTTTCTTTTCACCGTCGGTTAAAAAACGAACAATAGAAACAAAAATCTAGGCATCTCTTGAGTGACTCATACAGGCAATATGCTACCACATGAGCCATTTCACGAAATCCATCTCACCAACTGCGAAAGTGTGGCAAGCCATCGTCTTGGCCCAGTATGGTTGTTCTTCCCCACAGACCCCCTGCCCCCAAAGATCCTTCCAACACACAGCTTCATCAACCCTTAAACTCATGGTCCTAGATGTCAGCATCTCCATTGCAGGTGGGAAAAGGTTAAAAAAAAAAGGGCAGAGGCCCTTGTCCACTGCGTCCTAGGAGAGTTCCCTGAAGCTGCCATAGGAGTCTGACTGTAGTCAGTCATTGGCCACATCTAGACTCTGGAGATGCTGGGAAATACACTCTTCCTCAGGGTGGGCTACATCATTTGCAGTGCCCAGTGTAAAATGAAAATGTGGAGCTCTTTTTAGAAAAAGCAGGAAAAAAGTGTTAAAACTAAACGTAAAGCTTTTTCCTTTTTCTATGGTCTCTCTTTAGACTTGTTTTTGTTATTTAATGTTCTAGGTAGAGAAAAATTAAAATTTTAAATTACTAGTATGAATTTTAGCATACTTTTTTTTTTTTAAAGATTATTTGTTAGATAGAGAGTACACAAGTGTGGGGAAGGGCAGAGGGAGAGGCAGAAGCAGACTCCCAGCTGAACCCAATGTGGTACTTAACACACTTAACCAACTGAGCCACTCAGGCACCCCTTATTATTCTTTATATTGTGCAATGTCTGTTTTAAAGGCAAATATAAGGGGCACCTGGGTGGCTCAGTGGGTTAAAGCCTCTGCCTTCAGCTGGGGTCATAATCTCAGGGTTCTGGGATCGAGCCCCTCATCAGGCTCTCTGTTCAGCAGGGAGCCTGCTTCCTCCTCTCTCGCTGCCTGCCTCTCTGCCTACTTGTGATCTCTGTCTGTCAAATAAATAAATAAAATCTTAAAAAAAAAAAGGCAAATATAAGAACGTTTTACTTTTGGGGCACCTGGGTGGCTCAGTTGTTTAAGTGTCTGATTTGAGCTCAGGTCCCAATCCTAGGGTCCTGGGATGAAGCCCTATATTGGGCTCCCCGCTCAGAGGGAAGCCTGCTTCTCCCTCTCCCTCTGCCCTCCCCACTCATGTTCTCTCTCTGTCTCAAATAAATAAACAAAACAAAATAAAAAGAACATTTCACTTTTATGCAGAAACTTCAAAATTCCACAGTTTGTATTCGGTAGCTCATATACCGTATTAGTATTTAATTCTTATTAGAACTGTGGAAACATTGCACAAAGCTAACTCAACGGTCTTTTGTTTTTACTTCTTGATATGCACACAGTTTACCAACACTCTCTACCTTTGGGTTCCTGATGAGTCAGGAAAGACTGAAATGCCAAGGGACAATAAGTTGCCCCATTTCCCCCTTCCCTCTCTGTCATCATTTTCAGTGTGAAGTGATTGGTGAATACAGGGAATTAACACAAGGATATGATGGGTTTCTTTGGTCATTTCAGTTTTTTAGATCTATGTCCTTCTTTCTATGTGGAGTGAGTTGTGGTTCCAATGGTAATTATGGCCTCTGGAGATGGTCCATGCACCTGCTTACTCAAGGTCTTAGTCTCTTCAGGCCACCATAACCGAACCGGCCGACTGGGCAGCTTAGAAACAAGAGATTTATTTCTCACAGTTGGGAGGTTGGAAGCCCCACATTAAGGCGCTAGCATGGGGGAGTTCTGGTAAGAACCCTCTTCCTGGTTCACAGGAAGTCCTCTTGCTGCTGTCTCACATAGTGGAAGGGATAGGGAGCCCCCTGGGGCCTCCTTTATAAAAAACATTAATCCCATTAGAGCTCCACCCCCAGGACTTAAGCACCTCCTAATGCCATCTCTTAGGTATTAAGTGATTAATATTTCAACATATGAATATTTGGGGTACACCATCAGTCACACCATGGCACTTAGTCATAGACATTACACACTCTCACCTTTGAATTTGCTTTGAATCTTGCTGACTTTCCATACGTCATGGGCCCACTGGAATGCTGTATGCATGGGGCATCATGAGCCCTGTATGAAATATGGTGGCAAGAGTTTGTGGATGGCTACTTTCCTGCTGTGTCCTCGTGGGGTAGGAAGAAAGAGCAAGCAAACGAGAGAGCTCTAGATTTCCTTCTTCTTCTTTTTTTTTTTAAACTAATTTTTTAAAAATTATGTTCAATTAACCAACATATAGTTCATCATTAGTTTTTGATGTAGTGTTCAATGATTCATTAGTTGCATATAACACCCAGTGCTCATCACATCACGTGCCCTCATTAATACCCATCACCTAGTTACCTCATCCCCCCAACCCCTCCTTTCAGTAACCCTCAGTCTGTTTCCCAGAGTCCAGAGTCTGTCATGGTTCCTTCTTCTTCCTTCTCCTCCTCCTCCTCCTTCTTCCTTATTTGTTTTTGAGAGAGAGAGAGAGAGAGAGAGAGAGAGAGATAAAGAGAGTCGGTGGCAGGGGGTGGCTCAGAGGGAGAGAATTTTCAAGCAGACTCTCTATTGAGTGGGGAGCCTGATGCACGGTCAATCTCATGACCCACGAAGTCATGACCTGAGTGGAAACCGAGAATCAGTTGCTCAGCTGATTAAGGCACCCAGGTGCCCCTAGTCTTTCTTCTTATAGAAACACAAATTCCATCAGGGGCTCCATTGTCATGACCTCATCTAAACTTAATTACCTCTGAAAGTTGCCCTCTCCAAACATCATCGCATTGGGGGATTAGGACTTCACCATATGAATTCACGGGGCACAAAAAAATCTATTTGTCTATTCAACAATAGCTATCAGCCCCTTTCTCCCATATGACGAAATCAGGGCTCAGGGAAATGAAGTAAAGAGCCAATGCTATAGAGCTTATTAGTATCAAGATTTGAATCCAGGTGTTCTAAAGCTAAGGCCTGTTCTCATACTGTTACAGAATACTTGGGGTTTATGAAATGAAGTTAAATTATATTTAACAAAATAGGGCAGAATTAAAATGTCAAAAATAGGCATCTTTCTCACAGGACATTAAAGAGAAGTATAAATTTTACTTAAAATGGTAACAGAGTGCATCATACATGTTTTGTTCGTTTAAGTCTTACAATTCCGCGAATTGGGGGCTCTCATATACCCATTTTACAGATGAGAACACAGAGGCACAGAGAGGTTAAATAAATTGCCTCAGGCTCCATAGCCAAGATTCTAACCTTTGCAGTCTGCCTGTAAAGCCTGAAGTATTAACCAGTATTCTAGCCCTCAAGTGTCATTTACCTCCTAAGAAAGTGGAGTGAATTACTGTGGAAAGCCGTTTATTGAAAGGACGGATTCCCAAAATTAGCACAAGATTCTTTAACATAAATACTCTCCTTACTGAAAATGTTAGTTTTGGAATAGAGTTAAATTCTGGACCTATTTTCAAAGCAAATATTCTTAGAAAGGGATTGTTTATTTGTAGTCAACTGGAAAATAAAGGGAACTCAAACTTCTCTGTGGCATTAGGGCTATTGAATATTTGTACCTCTGGAAAGAGGAGAGGTAGACTCATATTCTCCACCACGCCACACATGACTTTTCAGGAAATAAGGGGAATTAGTTACTGAAGGGAGTAAACTCTTAGAGGCTTTGAAGTCCTAATGAATGACAGATCATAATCTGTATGTAAAAAGTAAAGTCACATGGGAGCGCCCTTTGCTAGGTTTGGGTCACTCTGGCCACTACTGATCAGCAGGGGAATGGGGCAGATGGGGAAGTGTGGGGATGGAGCAGGGACATGGACAGGGTTCAGACTATGGGTTTGGTTTGCAAACAAATACCAAAATGAGTGAGTACACTCTGTTTTTAGCAAAGAAATCATTGGGCTGGAAAGCCCTCAGAATATCAATCACTCAATAAGACCTCCTTAGGAAAACAATAAGATTTTTATACAGAGCCCTTTTGAAGTGAACCCATTTGGGCTTAAATTTTGAAAATTAAAGAAGAGAGCACTCTAGGTCAGGAGGTCATTCTGAGCTACTTTCAATCTAGCAAAACTCCTAAAAGGGAAGTAGGGCCTCTCTTTGGTTTAAAAAAAGAAAAAAAAAAAAAGGCTTTAGGATGGCAGGGAAGTCTAGAGTCCTGATTCTTCAGTCCTGTACCTCTCCTTCTAGCCCAAGGGGCTGGGGGGTGCGGCCCAATGCCAAGACCAGAAAGCTATCAAAGACTCCCTCTGTGTGTTCGGATTTGGAATGTATTTCTGATGTCATGATAAGAATGAAAGAATCTGGCTGTGTCTGGCTGGAGTAGCTGCGAGCTCTCCAAGGAGAGGAGTGGGGTTTGTGTCCTCCTTGGGGTCCCTCTCCAAACCCTGGAGTTTCCCCTGAGCACACCTAACTTTCATTAGAGAGCTTTTTCCATGAACGTGTCTGAACCCTCCTTGAACCCATCCCTGACTTAGCGTGTACTGTCACTTAGAGTTAATGCGGTCCATATGTTTACCCCCAAGGGGAGAGTAGTGATTCTTCTCATCTGTCCTCAAACTGTTTCCTGTAATCTGCTTGCTTTGTCTCATCATACAGTGGTCCAGTGGTCCCCACCTCATTTGCTCACCTCATCTCCTAGCTCCATAAATCAATCTCAGCCCCTGAGAAGGGGCAGCTTTGGAGAGGTGGGTTTTGCACAAGAAGGTTGGTAAACATTCTGCAACTTGAAGGTAGGTGAACGTTCTGCAAGTTGAAGATCTGGGCATAGCAACAGTGGATTAACTCCAATGCATCCCTGTGCTAATCTGTTAAGTGGAAACAAAATGTTCCCAGAATTTGAGAGAAGAAAACGAAACATGTTTCAATCTCATTTTTTAAAGCCCTATATTGCTCTATCATGGTTAAGTGACCAAAATACCTCTAGTTTCCCTCTATATTCTTTTCACTAACTGGCTGGGCATTTTCTGGAGACGGGAGAATTTCATCATATTCACAAATTCAAATTAGAGTGTTCTTAGGAAAAATACTAGAATGTGCCTTTGTTTGGTCAAGTGAATATCATGATTACATCTTGAGAGTTTGCCAGAAAATGCGACTACTCTTCAAAATTTAATTCCTCTCTAATACATTTTTGTAGCTGGATATATAATGCCACATTATTGTCTTTTACTCAGTGGTATAGCTTAAATTCTAGGACAGCAAAATTTTTAGAGACGATTTCTGTCCCTTTGATTATTACAGAATAAACATATCATGACTTACTTAGGAGACCCAGCCCTTTGTGTATTTTTTCAGATTTTGTGCATAGGATTCATGGACCCTTTTTATATCCTGTATTAAATCTTATAAGAAGATTTTCATTCTGCAAAACTTATTAACTACCTCCTGTTTCTAGAGGCACATATGTTTATGGACACATCTCCCCAGATGAATAATTATATTAAAGTATTATGTGCAGTATTAGATGTATACAAAAATGTTAAAAGAATGGGAAAAAATGAAAAAACATTTTAATTTTATTTATGAAAATACATTGTTAATGTCAATTTTCTCTTTTCTTTGAACTGGTAATAATAATTTATTAAAGCAATGAATTTGAACCTACTTCATTTTTTAATCCTGGGATAAAAATATTCAAAAGTCTGATTCTTAGGTCAGTTAATTTTACTGTTTGGTTTTAATAGCTGCTTTGGCTGAAAAATATACTTTCTATGAGGATACAGAATAATATAGGAAAAATATATTATTGACTGTCTTCCTCAATAATTATACTCATGTTAACCGCCTGTGTCTATTTTGCAAATATTCCTGTTAAAAGTTGGCAGTTTTCCATCTTCCTTGATGCATTTTAGTTGTTTTTGTAAACTAATGAGATAGGTTTCATTTCTATATTTCTAAGAAAGTGTTTGAAAACCCATAGAGGTTCTTCATTTGTAAGATTTCTGAAATAGATTTAAAATTTAAAGTTGTCTCTATGTATGATAAGACATATTATTTTCAGTAATAAAATCACATACGTGTCCAAATACCCATTTTCAAAGTAATCACTCCATTGCACTAATTTCCTTTAAAAGCAGTGTTCTTCATGAGTTGTTATAAGATCACAGAGTAACAATGTTTATTTTGTTTTTATTTGTTTTCTTTTTTCTTTTTGAAGATTTTATTTATTTATTTGAGAGAGAGAAAGCACAATGGGGTGAGGCAGGGAGGCAGAGGGAGAGGGAGAGGCAGATTCCTCACTGAGCAGGGAGCCAGATGTGGGCCTCGATCCCAGGACCCCTGGGATCATGACCAAAGCCCAAGACGGAAGATTAACTGACTGAGCCACCCAGGCGCCCATGTTTATTTTGTTTTGTTTCAAAGATTTTATTTATTCATTTGAGAGAGAGAGAGTGAGTGTGTGGGAGAAAACACAGAATGGGAGAGGGAGAGGGAGAGGGAGAAGCAGACTCCCTGCTGAGCAGAGAGCCCCACAGGGGGCTGGATCCTGGGACTCTAGGATCATGACCTGAGGCAAAGGCAGACGCCCAACTGACTGAGCTACCCAGGTGCCCTGTACTTTGTTTTTTAAATTCTTTTTTTTTTTTTTTTAAGATTTTATTTATTTATTTGACAGAGAGAAATCACAAGTAGTCGGAGAGGCAGGCAGAGAGAGAGAGAGAGAGGGAAGCAGGCTCCCTGCCGAGCAGAGAGCCCCATTCGGGACTCGATCCCAGGACCCTGAGATCATGACCTGAGCCAAAGGCAGCGGCTTAACCCACTGAGCCACCCAGGCGCCCTGTTTTTTAAATTCTTGTTAGATAGCAAACTTTTGTACTTTCGGCTTCATTGTTTTGGCCACAATTGACCATTTTATGATTTCTTTGTAGGAATCTTTTAAAATGACCAGCTCTTTTTGTGGGGTCAGTTTTAAGAAAACAGATAATGCAATCCCCCTAAATAGGTATTTGTAATATACAAAATATCATAACCTGAATGAAATGGTGAGGGTTGTGAGAGTGGGATGGTCTGCCCCACCACCATGGTTCTCTGTCTTAGAAGCCCTTCGGGACCCAGATGACCGTTAGACCCTCAGAGAGATGGTGTGATGAATATGTGGCTCAACATAATCCATAGAAAGTCACCTAATACAATAGAACACAAATAAAATTAAGCCTTATATTTCACACATTGAATATATTATTATTGTATGTTAATGTACATTATAACCATTGAATATAAGGCTTAATCTTGTTCTTTTATTTAGATTAAAATTTTATTTTTTTAAAGAAATTTACCTTTTTAAAAAAGATTTTATTTATTTGAGTCAGAGACAGTGATAGAGAGCACAAGGAAGGGCAGAGGGAGAAGCAGACTCCCCACTGAGCAGAGAGCCCCGATGCGGGGCTCGGTCCCAGGACCCTGAGATCACGAGCTGAGCTAAGGACGGATGCTTAACCGACTGAGCCACCCAGATTAAAATTTTTAGAAAAATAGTTTTAACATTTTCTTTTTAATATTTTTTATATATTTTTATATTTTTTGGATTCTTTTGATCTATAGCAGGAAAGAGGTATATAAACAAATAACTGTATTCAACATATAAAATGCTATATACATTAAGAAAAAAAGAATGTTAGAGGAATGTGCTATTGGGGGAGGAGTGGGTAAGGCAGGGGTTTAATCCCAGAAATTCAAAGAGGGGATACCCTTGAGAAGAGCCTGAAGAATGAATGGGAGTTTGCCCAGTGGGCAAGAGGGTCAAGGACATTCAGAAAGACATAAGAGGGTAAGAGAATGTGCCTAGAACACATTCAGGAGTCTTTTGGGGTCAAAATATATGATGCTTGGGGGAGGGTTAGACGGGCGACTGGAGACAGGGCTGGGGTTTAGCTGGAAGGAGCTGCATTCTATTGGCAAATGGGAGCGGTGGAGATTTTAAGTAGAGGAATGACCTTAGAGAAAGATACATTTGACTTATAAATCATGAACAGTGTGGACATTTTGAAAATAATTATATTTTTGGCAGGTGTGGATGAACTTCCATTCTATCAAGTTTAGCAAATAATTATCGATTATTCTCTGCATGACAGTCAGTATCCACAAGGCAACATACAGTTATATTGGCACACATTTTACTCGGGAAATATCTGCATTTGTCCTTCAAAATTATGATGTCTTTTAATCTTCTTGACATCTGGAACCAATTGACACTAGTATTTAATTCCTAACAATGGATATGTGAGCCAGGTATCCAAGCTGATGAACTCTCCTTGAGTATGGCTTTCTTCTGCTGAAGAAATAGAAGCATCCTCAATTTATACATGCCAATGTAGAGAGAGAAATGCCTATGGCATGACATTAAGAGAATAGCTTCTATTACTGTGTTATATTGCTTGGGGGAAATCTGTCTGTGTCCTTTCTTGGTTTGCCATTTAGGACATGGCAAATATTTGGAAAAGCCCTCATAGGAAATAAAAGTCATTTCTGCAAATAAAAGTAAAAATATTTTTTAAAGCACACTTGGGAAAAAACAGAGGAGGTAGGAAAAAGAAAATACAAAATTACCCCAAATCAGACTTCTCAGAGGTATCCATGGTTAGCACTTCACATATTCTCCTAAATCTTTTGTTATGCATATAAAATACATACATTTTTGAAACTAAAAACATACCACATATAACCTTTGCATCCTACTTCTAAAATTTAATAACAAATGAAGATTCTCATGTCATGAAACATTGTGAACACACTTATAGTTGGCTGTGCTGTACTGAGTTCTACAGTTACCCCTTAATTTACTTAAACGAACTCCTGTTTGGGACATTAGGTTGACTTCAGTTTTTAGGCATATCCCCCCTGTAATTATAGATATATTCTTTTTTTTTTTTTTAGATTTTATTTATTTATTTGACAGACAGAGAGAGATCACAAGAGGCAGAGAGGCAGGCAGAGAGAAAGGAGGAAGCAGGCTCCCCGCTGAGCAGAGAGTCCAATGCAGGGCTCGATCCCAGGACCCTGGGATCATGACCTGAGCTGAAGGTAGAGTCTTAACCCACTGAGCCACCCAGGCGCCCCATAGATCTATTCTTTGCCATAAACCTTTGACCATATCTCTGATGATTTATTTTCTTAGGATCAATTTCTAAAAAGTTGAGTTAAAGGATCTCAAGGGAGGTGAATTGTCAATTAAATAGAGCAATTGAAATTGTTCTCCACTTTGGCCAAAGTGTAGGAGGGCCTCTGGAGGGTGAAGGAAAACTCAACCTCTATTCATTCACCCCTTCAACAAATATTCTGTGAATGCCCCCTGCATCCCAGGCTCTGCCCTAGGTGCCAAGGTGAGGCAGGAAGCAAGAGAGGTGTGTTCACTGCT
This sequence comes from Mustela nigripes, assembly GCF_022355385.1. NCBI lineage: Eukaryota > Metazoa > Chordata > Mammalia > Carnivora > Mustelidae > Mustela > Mustela nigripes. Next base: position 125,210,429 of record NC_081558.1, on the reverse strand, counting down.
CTCATGGCAGCGGTCTGGAAAGTTAGAAATCATGGGTCAGGGGCACCTGGGTGGCTCAGTCATTAAGCGTCTGCCTTTGGCTCAGTCATGATCCCAGGATCCTGGGATGGAGCCCCACATCGGGCTCCTTGCTCAGCAGGAAATCTGCCTCTCCCTCTCCCACTCCCCCTGCTTGTATTTCCTCTCTCACTATGTCTCTGTCAAATAAATACATACAACCTTAAAAAAAAAAAAAGAAATCACAGGTCAACTTCTTATTTACAGATGAGGAAACAGTTTCCAGAGCCAGCCATGGAGATCCTAGACTGGAATAAGGTTTCTGTCTGGCAGTCCAAGCCTCTTTGCACCCCACCTGCCGTCTGTCCCCTCCAAGGGATCTTGGGGGCTTCCGTTCAGGGTGGGCTTATGGTGTCTCCTGCCTTGATGTGTTCAGATCTAGCTGTCAGCAACGCTGTGAAATGAATGGGGCCAAGTGTGCCTTTGGGACCCTGGTGTCTCCCTTCTGTGTCATTTCACCTCCTGGCATCTCCTCACCCCGTGTCAGGCGCCCAGAGATATTACAGTCTTTTCTCATGACTAGTGAAAATCCAGTTTCTGAGAAGAAACTGGTATTAGTCATTCCTATCTCAACCTGATTTGAGTTAAGACACTGTGTTCCTTCTTCCAAGGGGAGTTAACTGAGGAGGCATTTAAAGATCTCTTTCTCATTGAGGAATGTCAGACTTTGTTTCCAGTGGACGCGTTTGGGCGTCAAGGAGCAGATAGGGCAGACGTGCCCTCCCTCTGCTGGTCCTCAAGGCTCACGGCCTATCTCCTTCCCATGCCCTTTCCATGGTTGGTCAGCCCAATCTCCACCTTTTTGTACAAGATTGACAAAGCTGGGTGACAAAGTTGAGGACATTGTATCCATACCTTGAACCGTTTCCAGGACATTCAAGGGGCTGCTTTGGGTCCAGAGCTTCTTCGCAGAACAGGGAAACCCCATGGACTAGGAAACCCCTATCCCCGCCCCATCCTGCCCTGTGAGGAGTGTCTCTGCTAGGAAGGAAATTCAATTAAGGTCTTCCAGGCACCAGAATTGAATTTAGATGGACTATTTCCTCTTTGGATTCTGTGCCAAATTGTATTCCTGCTGCTGTGTTTGAAGTTAATTAGAATCACAAATCATTTCTATTTCCCTTCTCAGAAGGAAAGCCTGCACTGTACTTATCTCAGCCAGTTAATTGACTTATAGAGGATTCATCCCTTTCTGAAAACCCTCTAAATGGCTCTGATGGGTAGGCATCAGGGTTACACATAGATGTAATAGAAGCTTGGAGAATTCAAATTTCTAGGGCATAGAGATGGGGTGGGTGTGGTTTTCTTTCTGAGCCTCATAGCTTAGAGATTTTCTTGATTTGATTGAGGCTGGTGTGAGAATGGAAAACACCTATCCTCGGGTAGAAGAAGAGATGCTTGTAGGCTAAAGAGAGGAAAAGGAACTGGACACAGAAAGATCTCTCATTGCCAGTCACTGGACTGCTCACAGTTGGAAATAAAATGAAGAAGAGCTGTCAGCTTAATGTTTAGGTTATGGGGATCCCTTACATATCCTTTTTTAAAAAAATTTATTTGAGAGAGAGAGAGAGACAGCATGAATGGGGAGGAGAGAGAGAAGCACATTTCCTGCTGGGCAGGGAGCCCGACATGGGGCTCGATCCCAGGACCCTGAGATCAGGATCATGACCTGAGCTGAAGGCAGATGCTTTACTGACTGAGGCACCTGGGTGCCCCCTTGACATTTTCAATAGGGTATTTAATTTTTTTTTTTAAGATTTTATTTGTTTATTTGACAGACAGAGATTCCAAGCAGGCAGAGAGGCAGCCGGAGAGAGGAGGAAGCAGGCTCCCTGCTGAGCAGAGAGCCAATGTGGGGCTTGATCCCGGGACCCTGGGATCATGACCTGAGCTGAAGGCAGAGGCTTTAACCCACTGAGCCACCCAGGCGCCCCGGTATTTAATTTTTAAAATGGTTTCGAGTTATGGCCTAAGAGAAAATCCTCTTAAGTGGCTTTGATATTCTGAATAACCTTTGAATTTTTTTTTCAATTTTTAAAATTGGGGTAAAATATACATGACATGTATCATCTTAACCATTTTTAAGTGTATGGTTCAGTGGGATTAAGTACATTCATATTGTTGCATGGCCAAAACTCGATCAGCATGTGAACTCTTTTTAAAGAAAGATTTATTTATTTGAGAGCCAGAAAGAGAGAGTACAGGAGGAGAGGGAGAGAGAGAATCTCAAGCAGACTGTCCCCCTTTACTGCAGAGCCTAATGCCAGACTTGATCTCACGACCATGAGATCATGGCCTGAGCTGATATCAAGAGTGGGACACTATTAAGTGGGACACTTAAGCCTCTGCCTTCGGCTCAGGTCATGATCTCAGGGTCCTGGGATAGAGCCCCGCATCGGGCTCTCTGCTCAGTAGGGAGCCTGCTTCCTTCTCTGTCTCTGCCTGCCTCTCTGCCTGCTTGTGATCTCTCTCTCTGTCACATAAATAAATAAAATATAAAAAAAAAATTAAAAAGAGTGGGATACTTAACTGTCTGAGCCACCCAGGTGCCCTATCTCATGAACTCTTATATTTTGCAAAACTAAAACTGTAAGCCCATAAGCAATAACTCCCTGCTCTCCCCTCCACCCCAGCCCCTGACAACTACTGTTCTTCTTACTGCTTCCCTGATTTTGATTACTCTAGGTACCCCACATAAGTGGAGTCATATAGTCTTTTTACCTTTTTGGCATTGGCTTACTTAGCATAGAGTCCTCAGAGTTTATCCATGATGTAGCATGTCAGGATTTCCTTCCTTTCTTTTTTAAATAAAGATTTTTATTTACTCATGAGAGAGAAGGCAGGGGGGCGAGACAGAGGAGGGGTGGGACAGAAGGATGAGCAGATGCCCTGCTGAGCACGGAGCTGCCGTGAGGCTTGATCCCAGGACCCTGAGATCATGACCTGAGCTGAAGTCAGACGCTTAACCCACTGAACCACCCAGGAGCCCAGGATTTCCTTCTTTTTTAAGGTTGAATAATATTCCATTACATATATACAAACATATATAAGAACACATTTTGTTTATCTATTCATTCATTGATGGACACTTAGGCTGCGTTCAAGTTTAAGCCACTGTGAGTAATGCTGTGAAAACAAATGCCTTTGAGACCCCTCTTGCAATTCTTTTGGTTATATACCCAGAAGTGGTGTTGTTGGGTTGTTGGATCATAGGGCAATTCTTTTTTTTTTTTTTTTTTGAGGAATAGCCACACTGTTTCCCATAGGGCCTGCTGCATCATTTTACATTCCTGCTATGAGTGCATAAGTATTCCAGCTTCTCCATCTTCAATAACACTTGTCATTAAGTAACCTTTCAACATTAAGACCCATGTAATGAGGTTGTATTTTGGAATATGAATCCAATTACTTTTGACCCTGGTAATCCTCTGTTCCAGGTTGTCCTGTGGCTCTTCTTGGAGACTATTTGTAAATAGGCAAATGGGCAACTCCTCCACCAGTAAGAATGAATTACAGGGCATATAACAGGGCCAAAGATATGAAAGTTAACGATTATTCTTGGGAGCCGGCTGCCGCACATCACAGGCTGTAAGCCGCAGTCATGGGCTGTAAGCATCAATGAGCAGAGTCCGGAAATGATCACATATCATTAGTGAGGGAAGTAGCTGGATACTTTTACCCGAGGTGGTGCTCCTGGTTCCCCGGGTCCCAGAGTGCATGCAGTGGATTCTGAAATGAAAGTGCTGAGGGCTTGGTGGACCAGCAGAGGCTTGGAACCGTACAAAGGAGCATGTGTGTGCAGGGAACTTCACAACTGGGGTTAAGGGCCAGCCAGACTTGTGGATTTTGGAAGTGAATGTCATATGAAACCCACATGGCTGGATGAGTCACTTTTCCTTCAGCGGTCCTCATGCAGGGAGCCGTCCACATAGCCACTCTGCAGCAGCAAGGGTCCAGAGCACCCCAGTTCTCATCACTCTCCCAGTCTCCACCCCACAGCCCCTCCATCCCACAACCCAGTCTCCACCCCACAACCTCGCTTCTTTGAGATTCAATAGGCTCTGTTCCCAGATGCCATTTTGGAGCGGAACAAGAGGGAGCGAGGGCAGGAAATCCAGAAGACTGAGCGTTTATCCCAAAGAGACTCGATCGTCTAAAAGGAGTGTAAACTGGAAGACAACTGTGATTCTGCAAATTAACGCGTTTAAAGTTTGTTTTTCTCTCCTTGCTGCTCAGGCGGGTAGCCCTTTGCAAAGGAGAGCAATGTGTTGGAGAAAATAAAAACATGGCGGATTCTTTGTAGCTCATGGGGTATGACATTATGTGACCCTACACCTCTACCTTTTCTCCAGATGTCACCACTATATGGTCAAAAAGTCAAAAGAAACCACCACAAATGCTATCTGGAGGCAGATAATGTTCCTCTGATTTGTCCTTAAAATGAATGGGGGCGGGGCTCCTGGGTGGCTCAGTCGTTAAGTGTCTGCCTTAGGCTCAGGTCATGATTCCAGGGTCCTGGGATCGGGCCCCGCATCAGGCTCCCTGCTCAGCAGAAGGCCTGCTTCTCCCTCTGCCTGCTACTCCCCCTACTTGTGTGTGTGCCCTCTCTCTCTCTTTCTCACTATCAAACAAATAAATAAAATATTTTAAAAAAGGAAAAAAAAATGAATGGGGGCAAGGATTTGGAATGGTGGTTGGTGCTAAGGGTGCAGGGCAGGGGTGTGGCTGTGCCTAGGAGCAGGCACTGGGAATGGAGTCATTCAGGAGGCAGTGTAGAGGGGGTCCCTGACAGAGTCCGGGACCATGTTAGAAGAAAATAGTCAAAAGGAGATCAGGTCACTTGCTGTTCTCCCAAGAGTCCACTAAAGAAGAACTTCTGTTCTCTTCATGGAAATGAAGTGAATTTAAAACTGTAGGATAGCACTGACTTTCTTCAAATTTTAATTTTAATAGTCAATTAGCTGTAATTTTTAAAATATTTTTATTCTGAAAATGAATTTTCCACAGTAATGCACTTAGTTCCAAAAGAAATGAGCTCATTTATCTGGCTTTTCTACAAAGGACAATTGAAACATTTAAGGCAAGATTCACTTATTCTTCTCCATTTTAGAATGGAAAGAAAATATCAGACTTCAGATACTGGTTAAGGTCAACAAAATATGGGAAAGCTCCTTTTTCTTTTCTTTTTTTTCTTTTGGTAGTCTTCTGTGTAAAAGCTTTACATTGCTATGGATTTATAGTAAGACACTTTTGTTTCTGACTTTCTTTATAACCCATTTTTAAATTTAAAGGCACACAATAAAGCTTTACACATTTATTAAAATATACACATTTTGGTAAATTTAGAATTTTCCCTTAGTATCTTGGTAAATCAATATATCATCAACACCACAGAGTCATTTGAAAATAAAACACACTCCATAACATATCGGCATATTATTTCTTTCTTGATGATACACTACAACACCCCATTGTACAGTGCACCAATGGGAATTAAAAACCACAGAACGAACAAACTTTAACAAATACAGCAATTTCATACCAAAAACAAAAAATATAGCAGAGAAAGACACTAGAAATTACCATCTGCAAAAAGCAAGTTGTACTTCTCAAGGACCCAACAAAAGGAAACAAGTCAGTAAAATTTACAAGCTGTATTTAGAACTTTGGATACGGATTAAACAGTGACGTTTCTTTTCCACAGTGAAGAAAGCTAGAATGTTGAGTCCTGTCGTTAGATGGTGTGACTACATGGAGGAGGACAGTATCTGCTCTCTTAAAACCTGCAGCCCCTCTATCAGCCCAGACAGTTGAGGTATTTATGCGCTATTGTAGCATTAACATAGCATGTCTTTGCTTTGGGGAGTCCATGATTTCTGGTGTAGCTTCTTGTTTCCAGGAGCATGAATGAGTGAGACCCGTGAACTGGCAATTGCCGATACCCACCAGGAGATGTGCAAGAAGCACTCACCTCATCTCACTCTCTGAAGGAACACAGTCCTTCAAAGTCTGTGCTTCAAGGGAAATTTACATGACCCACATTCTCTTTAAAAGCCAAAGTCACCAGTGTCCGTGTTAGGAAAGCGTCATAGAAAGAAAGCATAGAGGGGGTCCCTGATGAAAAAAATCTAGGCTGCCCTGTTTCTTCATTCTTACACAAAGCCATTTTCTCTCCATATTGTACCAGAATGTACTAATAAGTTCTCGGAGGGTAAGGAATTACAGCTCCCTGCTTTCGGAAGGCTTCAAGCCCAAAGCTGATTTTGTGAACGTTCTCTGCAAATTTCGTAATTCCACGCATGTAGAATACTGTTTAATGGTTTCTAACACTATTTTAGTTGATACTGCAGAATTACGTTCACTTTTGGTGGGCTGCAAAACTTCCACTAATCCCTTTTAGGCTTTAAGTCCTAAAAGAAAAAAAGGACATTTTCTAAGAGAGATCATTTTGACAAAAGGCAGCTGCCTAGGTATTTCAGAATGATGCGTGTGTTAGTCAAGCCAAGCAAGAGGAGGAAAGCATTTTCGAAAGCGGTAGCTCCTGAGGAGAAAAAGGAATTACAATAGCTTCTCCTCCTGGAGTCTTAGAGAGAAAAATGGACACAGCACTAACTGTTATGTACAGGAAAGGGGCCTTTTTGCTCCCCATCACCACAGAACTGGGAAATACGAAGTCCACCCTTCAATGAACAACATCCGGGTTCCTGTAGTTTGGGATGTGGTTCCTGGCTTTGCCTGCTCTTTAATGACAAGCACTGGCTCTTTCACGGCCAGACCATCTGTGGTTAGCAGTGGGTGCCTCTCTCTCTCTTGGGGACTCGAAAGGACCCTTGAAGACAAATGGGTCCTCGGTGTCAGGGAGATACAAGCATGCAGAAGAAACCGAGACTCTGAGAAAATGTTGGTTAGAAACACCTTCTTTGACTAGTCTTGTTCCACATGGCATAGAAATGGAGTGCTATCATACACCCCTAGTGTGTGTTTCCTTCGCTCCTCTGCTCTCCACCAGCATCAGAAATTAAGGCCATCTCTGGATTGTTTGCTAGCCTGAAAGCTTACATCCAAGAGCGGGCCATTCACTCTGCCCAGATTCAGTGAGTTGGTTCCAGCCCAGGATTGGGACATGCTCCCCGACTTCTGACTTCTCTGTTCTGAGATACAAACTTACGTGAACCTGTAGCTGACCCACCCATGAGCTTCCACGGTCATCTCCGTGCCTGGTAAAAGCGGGGGAGAGGGGACACACATTTCTACTAGTCTTGTGGGCTGATTCTCATACTCCTGTAGCTTCTATTGAAAATGCAGAGAAAAGGTAAACTTCCAACAATGTGATGTGAAGGAAATTAAGTCTATCAGTCTTTTTCAGGAGAATAGGGGAAAGACATTTCTTTGGAGGAGCTTGTGTTTTGTTTCCCAGTAATTGCTGGGTTTGTATGTACAGACATGTGTTGTTAATCTCAACAGCTTCCCATCCCCCCATGATCATGATCATGATCATGATGTAGACATTTGATTAGCCATTAGTGACTAAGCCGTAGAACTGGATTCTTCACTGAATTCTATCATCTGATTCCTTTCACCAGTTCAAAGTGGCCTTGTGCTCAAGCTCAATAAAATCTAGAGCTAAGATTTTACTTTTTAGATTAGTTAGCTAGAAAAAAATAGGTAGGTTTGTTTAAAGTTACTGTTGAAAACTTTAAAATGGCTGTGAACAACTTTGGTATTATCTGTCTACATGTTAAATGACTATGCTTCTCCTAGGTTAAGGATGAAATCAGACAGGATTCAAAAGAGGAATCAATCATACATTGCTAAAATTTGGATATTTTTTCCCCTTTAACATATTAAATCTATTCGAAGTGTGTGCGTGATCTGTTAGGTCCTTACACAAGTGGATGAAGCCACTGCCCTGGGTTCCTAAAGCCCAGTCCTCCCTGATTCATACGTTCATCATTTCCCTAGTGCCTCCCCACCCAAGGAGAGCCAGCCAGCTTAGTTCGTTGTTCAAGTCTGTCTGTGAATAAGCCATCGCCACCCTCTCAGCATTATTTCTTACTGTTCCATAGCTCAACCATGCGTATATCATAAGCTCCTTTCAAACTAGCTTCTTGCTTTCCCATGCAGGAGGCACAGTACACATTATTAGTCAGAGACTGCTGTTAGCCCATCTCTGCCTTACTCATGCTGATTCTCCACTTGGCAAACCTTTCCCCCATTTCTACCTGAGGGAAATGTTCTGCCCATTCCACAGGGCTCCACGCAAGGACTTCATTCGCTATTGTTTTTCCCAGCAGAAGGAGGTCTTTTCTGTATTTGAACTCTTGTTGAACATTGTAACTCCCTCATCTTACATGTCACCTTCTCTATGGTTTTTATTGATATATATTATATGTCCTGGTTCCCCCATGTCTTAGACCATAGCACAGATAAAGACTCCACAAAACATTCTTGAATAGGTGATATTTCCTTTTCCTTTCATTTGTCCATTCAGCCATCCATCTGATCATCAGATACTTTACTGAACACCCACTCTATGCCAGGCACGGGGAGCTGGCAAAATCTAAGCCTGGAGCTTGTATGTGGGTTTCAAAGATCTATGCTGTTCTCTGCCCTCATGGGGAAAGATTTGTTCTTATCATGCAGGAGTATTTTGTCTTGTCCTTCCCAACAATTTCAGTGTTTTTCAAGTTGCTACCTCATTGGAAAATTTAGCAATGCATATCAAGATTTTGCATTTGTGCACTGAACACACTCTAGCCTCGTCTTATCCTTTCTATTTCTGTTTTTATTTACCCAAGCTCCTCGCTTATTTTTGCATTATATGTTTTTTAATAGCCACCTTGAAATCCTTCTGAAAGGAAGCAGGGTACCAATAAATTGAATACAATTACAAAAAAGTTCATAATTGGTTTCACATTACTAATTCACACAATGAAACCTTCCTGGAAAAGCTCCTGCAGGAGAGAAGAATTCAATAAAATGTAGGTCTTCCTTGGACCCATTCAAGAAGGCTAAGTTTCTACAGTAATTATAAGGTGATCTTACTTTTAACGTGATTCCACTAACGCGGTCTTGAGAAAATTGCTAGGAAACACTAATATAATCATCCTAGTAATTGACAGTATTTGAAACTGCATTGTGAAACCTGGGGCCATTTCATAGAGGCTGGGAAACATGAACAAAAACACGTCAATTTACTTAAAAAAACTTTCTCTATTATACTAATTTTTTTTTTTTAAACTAAGATTGCTAGGGAGTTGTCTAACTTTAGAGAAATAAAGAGACCAAGATTATAGAAAGGAGATACAACCTGGGAGAAATGTTTCCAGAACCAGAAGAGTTCATAGAGTCTTCACAAAATCAACACCAACGGTGTTCACTCTGTATTCTCTCTCCTCATGCTACAGAAATTCCATACATCTGCCAGCAAACTATCGTGACCTTAATACTTAACACTCACTACTGAAAGGGAGCTCTTTCAGCTACGTTAAGATTTTGTTGTTTTACACCCATATTTCTTTTTGAACATTTTTAATGAATATAGCCCCCCCACCCGGCCATCTATCTGGATATTTCAGGCTTCACACATTGTATTTAGTTTAGGCAGACTTGTTGAGTCTCAAAACTAGTTCAAAACTTTGTATTCACCAAAAACTACTGATAATTCGTCAATAGTTCATCCCCAAGGGTGTGTTTCACAGACCAGGCACTGTATCTTTAGGGGTAAGTTTAGGGAAGAAAAAAACATGGTGTTGCTACGCGTTACATTGACAAAATGACCCCAGGAAACCAGAATTCTAAACAATTCATACAGAAGAATGGAAAAGAAGTTCTAGAAAATAGGCGTTACTTGAATTTACTGGCATTCGTTGGCCATAGGTGCAATATGCAATTTACTTAAAAGCACGTTTTAAAAAAAAAAAAAAACAACTAGGTTCAATTGACCTTCTATTTTATTCTATATTAAAGCCTAGGGCATCAGCCAGGAAGGCTTGTCAGGCTTGGTGGTTTTATCTGCATTTGTCAGATGCCAATGCTGCTCATTCCCTGCCCTGGGAGCCTCCAAGGGCAGAATATTACATTTTGTTCTATTCCCATTGCTTCGCACTTGATACAGTCTCAGTCACTGTTCACTGAGTGAAAAAATGGACTTCTGCCTCCTGTCTGTAATCCTAAGGTGTGCCAAGATGGCACGAACCTCAACCTTTCAACAGAGAATAGACTTCACATTAGTTGATGTAGTCTAGAAAACTTTTGGCATAGTACTAGATCCAGGAGAGGGAGGGCAAGAAATCTGCTATTTTGCGCCCCTTTCAGAAAACCCCCATAAAGACTGTAGCTTGATTGCCACCGTGCCTTCACGTTGACGCGTGCAAGACTGCGGGCCGCCGCGGGAATCCCGGGGACCCAGGAGTAGAACTGATAAGCCGTGTGTTTTTTTTTCCTGCCACACATTCTCTCACCTAGGTTATTTAGAAGAAAATTCCTTTAAGAGCCCCTCTTAGGGCCTGATGCAGACCTTACCAGGTAGGCATTTTTCTGGGCTTCGGTGAACCTGCTCTGGGAAGAACAGACAAAATACGTATCTAAAAGCAAGCTACTCGTATCTGAGAGTAAGGTTCAGAAGTGAAATGTGATCTCTTGGAATGCCATTACCTCACAAGCCGAGCTTCAACAGTTCTGTTTTCAGAGAAGCCCCCGCGGCTCCCGCGGTGGCAAATCTCAACAAACTACGCAATTTATAATTTTGGAAATCTGAAATAGAATTTGCAATGTGATCTCAGTGGCTGGGTCACTTCTCCTTGTAAAGATTTTTATCCGATTAGAAAACAAACGGCCTACTTCTTCAAGGCATAATAATGCCATGAAATCATGCTCCGACTTTGCCCCTTTCATGATATCAGCAGGAGCCAAGAGGCTGGTAAAAGAAAAGGTATGATAGAGAGTTAACTTCTGCCAGTGCCCTTCTGGCCTTCACTGCAAGAGATAGTTAGCTGATTTTTTAATTTTTTTTTTTTCCTGGGCATTCAAGTAGTGCTTTGATGGTGCTTCTTACCACATTGTTGGATCTGCAAGGCTGACTTAGGGTAGCTCTCAGACCTCTGGGGGAAATGGTCTCAGAGTCCCTAACCTTTGCTGGATCTTAAAGTGAGAGTTTGGAGATTGGGAGAACCTTGGTGAATAAAAAGAAGCCTGTGTCTTCTCCACGAATTCGTTTTTGTGAGATTTCAGACCAAACGTTTCTTGCTGAGAAAGTGCCCACGTCCACCTGCCCACACCCACACCTGCCTGCTTTGGCACATCTCCAGGAGGAGCTGCAGCCTCAGGGTGGCCCCCAAAGTGAGCCCCCTGCTTCTGGGGTCTCCATAAGAAGCAAAAAGATTCAACCAGCAAAGCAAAGGCCTAGGAAACACTTGCCGCCATCAGCTCTGATGGTCACACCTAAGACAGAATTTCTTGCAGCCTCTGGTTTAGCTTCCTCTTCTTCTTCTTCTTCTTCTTTTTTTTTTTTTTTAAACAAGGGGATCAGTGATGAAACCCAGGTTAAACTCTTTGACAGAACTATCCGGAAGAGCAAAACTAGCAAGTGACAGGCTATGACTGGGGACTGACTCTGGGGAAGGCTGGATTTTTGAAATGAGAGCCAAAAATGTTTTCATCCTCTAGCCCACGGTTTAAGTTACTGAAAAGGAATCACCACCGTTTCTACACATTTCTTGTGTGTTTACTCCTACTCTGGAGAGTAATCTAACTCATCATTTGCAATCAGGGCCTCTGAGTTCTGTTTGTGTTTGCTTTTGCTCTTCGCTTTGCTACTTGTCCGGGTGTTGGCCTTGGCATCTGACATCTGCTGGTAATAGAAGCCTTTGTCTTCGGCCGGCCCGCCCCAGTTCTCCTGGCTCTCGCCTTCCGTGGCGTAGGAGAAGCCCTCCTCCACCGAGAAGGGGTCGTCCACGTCGTAGCGCTGGTACGTGCTCTGGTGCAGGGCTTCTTCGCGCGCGCTGATTTCCAGGGTGCTGTTCCAGATGCCGTACCCGAAGTAAATGAGCATACCTGCAGGGAGGGAGAGGCACAGGCCCGTAAGCAGTTGCTCCGGGGATCCACGGGACCAGCGGGGGGTGTGCTCAGTGGTGAAAGCGGAGTCCGCGGTGGATGGGTTTTCTTTGGTCTACATCGTGTCTGGAAGAGACTCCAGCTAAGTGTCATTTAAAAACTGAGCTGTCTGGCATGAAGCGACCCGTATTTACAGCTTCCCCTAAGAAACGTCAGAGGGTCTCACGACCCTACTCCCACATTCCTATATGGCAGGTGTGATGGGAGGTGAGCGCCAGCTGCCTGTTTAGACAGAATGTGGACTCTCTAGTCACCTCTGGCCCACCTCCCTGTATCACTACACTCATGCAGGTGCCAACTAGGAATTTGCATTTTCCGCCTCGACTGAAATATTTGTGAATCGCCCACAGTGTCTCCCCAACCTTCTTGCAGCGTTTTATTACCCCACGCCCCCGTTAGGGGCGCCATCTTTCATCCCCCCACCCAGCAGTGCACCTCTACTGCCCCACGGTTTACTTCGCCATTTTTCACTCACCAAAGGAGTATTGTATTACTGCCGTTCAGAGCGGGTCGCTCTCAAAGGGTCTGCTGCCTGCCACTCTTAGGGCCCTTGGAACGCCTACGGTGTGATTATCTGCCCAGGGAGGTGCTTCTATTTTAAGACTCTGCGGAAAACTGGCACTTAATCTTTGTTGAATGAATGAATGAGTGAGAACTTCTGATGGGCATGAAATTTCCACTGCAACCTCCTTAGCTGATGTTATTCCAAGCCAAGGGAAGAAACTTGTTTTCCTAGGCAATATGGAACATTAATTAGGGCTAATGTTTCATTTCTATTATAATTTTTCTGTGATTAAGTATAAAAATAGTTTGAGGGGCCCTTGGGTGGGGCAGTCCCTTAAGCATCCAGCTCTTGGTTTCCACTTGGATGGTGATCTCAGGGTCCACTCAGCTCGGAGTCTGCTTGGGATTCTCTGCTTCTCCCTCTGCCCCCCTGCTCATGCTCTCTTTGTTTCTCTCTAAATAAATAAATAAATAAAATTAAAACATTGTTCAACAACCCCCATTTTCTATCTTGAAAAGCTCAGGGAGGCTCAGAGTTTAAAATAGCTGAGAATCATAGCCTTGGGGGGTCATAGGGCATGATGATTAAGAGTGTGAGCCCTGGGTTCAAATCCTGCCTCCATCACTATTAGCCATGTAACCCCGGACCAGTTACTTAGCTTCTTTGTGCCTCATTTTCTCTTCATGATAGTCACTGCACCTATGACATGAGGTTCCATGAGGATGAAATGGGTAAGCAGTGGCTTTCAACTCTGACTTCAGCTGGAGGGCCACCTGGGGAGTTTTTGAATGGCCCTTACACCTAAGCCCCACCCCTAGAGATTCTAATTTAATGGGTTTGCAGTGTGATCGAAGCATAGCTATGGTTATTTTTTCCCCTCTTCATTATATCTTTTATTTTTTAAATTAACATATAATGTGTTATTTGCCCCAGGGATACAGGTCTGTGAATCATCAGTCTTACACAGTTCACAGCACTCACCATAGCACAGACCCTCCCCAACGTCCATCACCCAGCCACCCTATCCCTACTCCCTGACCCCCCAGCAGCCCTCAGTTTGTTTCCTGGGATTAGGAGTCTCTTATAGTTTGTTTCCCTCCTGATCCCATCTTGTTTCATTTTTTCCCTCCCTAACCCCCATGACCCCCCCTCAAATTCCTCATATCAGAGAGACATAATTGTCTTTCTCTGATTGACTTATTTCGCTTAGCATGGGTATGTTTTAAAGCTTCACAGGTGAGTCAAATGGGCAGCCAATACTGGGACTCCTTCAGACCAGGAGCATAAAGCTCCTGAGACCTGTACTCTGTTTTCTACACTGGCCATATTAGGGCTTGGCCACTGGATGCCACTCAGTTACACAACTCCCTTCCAAACCCCAGAATCCCTCTTCTGAGTGGCACTCATCCCTTTGACTTTGCTAACCCTGCAGGCATCTGCACAGCTGTTTGCTCAGAACCACAAGGTCACCTTCTGTTCTGTTTGCCTATTTGGTGCCTGAGAAATCCTGCTCCTTTTGAATTTGAAGTGGGTCTTTTTCAACTTGGATTTCTCCCTCTCTGTTTCAAATGACTTTCTCCTTACCCCCTGCCCCATCCCCTAGTGAAATCAACTTTCTAGGAGCCAAAGTAAGCAGAGATTTATAGTCCTAATTGGTAATAAATCCTAGAGTTAATCATTTGCAGATGTAGCTACTCTCAAATAGCGACTTCATTTTTCTGAACACGGATCTTTACTCTTTCTTGTGTGTGTGTGGGTGGGGGGGAGTAGCCATGGGGGATAGTTATTACCCTTGTGTAGGACAAGGCATCATGTTAAGGTCCCTTCTAAAAGGGACAGTATGTTCCTGGTTGGAGAATGCCTCTATTGGAAGCATGTTTGAGACCTGAGAATAAATTTCAGGAGACCAGGTGGGATCAACAGGCACACAGCTCTTTTTGCCCATTTTTGCTATCTTTCCCCATAGTGCTTTGAGGCAGGGGTCAAATCCTGCCTCTGATTCCTGCTTTGTCTCTATTATATCAATTCTTTCCATCTGACCCCCTTCTCAGACCCTATTTATAAGTGAGTTATTTCCCTATTGAACTTAATACCCTTTCTTTTCTTTTGCCTTTGCCTCTAAGCTCTCTGCTCTGCCATCACACAGGTCATCATTCCAGATGGTCTGACATCTATTCTGACAGATCTTCCCTTGCCCCCACCAGGTGTGGTGGTGTCAGGTAGACTGATTTATGGAAATTCTCGAAGAGCCTCATAGAATCCTAGATATTTAGAGCTGGAAAGAGTCTCTAGATCTGTTTGAGTACCTTCATTTTACAAAAAAAAAAAAAAGAAGCAGGCTGAGGGCCGAAACCGCATTCGCACGGAGAGAGAGAAGAGTCTTGTAAGCTCGGTCCGGCTTACAGACTGTGCTTATCACAGTATGCCCTGAGTAAGGGGTTATGGCTGCATTCGTTCTTTGTTCTTGGGGAATGATGGTATCCGGAGGAACACGTGTGCTCCTGAATGCACTGACTATGATGACTTTGAAAAGGCAACCCATGGAAATCTGTCGTGTAAGTATTTATGGGCCTTTTAATGTTTGCTCTGAGCCTCCTATAATTTCAAAGGTGTTATTTTGTCCTTAAAAATATATTTTGGGGCGCCCGGGGGGCCCAGTTGGCTGAGCATCTTTGCTGGCTCTTTGCTTTCTGCTCTTTGCTTTCTGCTGGCTCTTTGCTTTCTGCTCAGGTGATGATCTCAGGGTGGAGGGGGCTGGGGGGGGGATGGAGCGAGCCCGGGGTCAGGCTCTGTGCTCAGTGGGGAGCCTGACCGAGACTCTCTCTCCCCCTCTGCCTCTCTCCACCATGCTCTCTTTCTCTCGATCTCAAATAAATAAATTAAAAAAATATATATATATTTAAAAAATAAATATAATTTATATATAATATATGTAATATATAATATATATAAAAATATATATATATTTAAAACATGAGTGGTCTGAACCAAGAAGTGACTGTGTGCGTGCAGCCTGGTGGAAGCCACACAGCCAACGGTCAGCCCGGGCAAAGGACTGGCATTCTGCCTGACGCTTCTTGTTGGCCCTTGAGTAAGTTCAAGGAAAATGGTGTAAGGCACCAAGGATTGGAGGAAAGGAAAAATGGAGGGGCACAAAGCAGCAGAGGGGATCAAATGAAGTGAGGGAGGGAGGGTGGAAGGGAGGTGGAGAGAGCGAGGAGACAAGCATGGACGACCATCTGTCACACATAAACAAAGGCTTTGTGTCGGAGGAGTAAACAGAGCTGCTAAAAGCCTCCTGTGTAGCAGCAGGGTGTTTTGTTTCTGCTTCTTTTTTTTTCTTTCTTCAGTTGGCTTAGAAAACTAAGCATGAGGTAGTTTCTGAAAAATCTGTGGGGATTCTGGGAATTCTGAATCATCTAAACCGAACTTCACACAGCACTTCTGGGTGCTGAGGTCCTCATGATGCGTGATTTATGCTGTATCTTTCTCCCAAGGAGTTCAAAACATTATACGTGGTATCTTGTTTAGATTCCTCCCAGCCTGTTTGGGAATGTGCATGTGAGTGTGAGTGTGAGAGTGTGTGAGTGTGTGTGTGGGGGGCAGGGAGTGGGGAGGTTAGGATTACATACGTCTCAGAAACAGGAAACGGGGGTATAGGACAAAAAAAGATTTTCCACAGCAACACGGATGGTGTTGGGCCTGTGAGTTCTTAGGGGCTCCTTGGGTCCCCATCCAGGGTGTATCTCACCTACCAGGGTTAGCCAGGGGGAATAGACTGATTGAAAACAATTTTGCTTGGCTTTTTAGTTTGAAGAATTCCAAACGTGTACCAAAGTGGAGAGAGTAGTATAAAGAAGCCCAAATACTCATCACTTGCTTCCGCCTGACACCCACCCGCCTGAGTCCTTGTTTTTAGATCATTTGGAAACAAATCCTTTCCATCCTATGCTTCATCTGTAAATAATTAAGTACGTATCATTAAAATAGACTTAAAAACTTAGATCATTATCACATCTAAACACTGATAAGAAGATACTATCTTCTGATATCCAGAATTATTGAAATTATTATTGAAATTTCCCTGAATTATTAAGCACGTGGGGAAAAATTCTAATTCTTCACTTTATGAGACTATAGATTCACTCCAGTGACACTATTACTGCCTCATATAGTTTTCAGGCACTGTTATTTGTCACTGGGACGGGCATCATGTTCTTTCATAAACCCTTACACACGGCAAAGTTTTACTTTTCAGAGAGGATTTGCTTTCCGCATAAGCAGAAGTCATTTGGAACCATGCCTCAAGAATGAGAAGGCTAATTGATATTTGCATATTTAATCCTGCTGTTCCTTAAAAACTCAGCTCCATTGCTTTGTAGTTATACATCCTTTAGCTCTAATACGCAAAAGGCATGTGTGGTGTTAAAAATCAGAAGGGAATTAGCTTTTGTGTTGCAGGGGGTCTTGCAGACCCTCTGGCTAGGCTGGAGTTATTTTTTTGAGTTGTTGAGTTAGGGAGAACAGAGACCTAGGGCACCCACTAGTTAGCAGTAGGCACAGAAGGGTTTCAGTATTTGAAAAACAGACATGGTTGTTCTCCAGGCACACGGGCCGAATGCCAGGCCTTCTCCGAGGTAATGGCAATGAGTCTAGTGAAAGGCTGTTTGCAGTGAAGGGAAATACCTGAACGGAGGCCTTGGCTTTTCTTCCAGACAGATATTCTCTGATAGAGAACGTGCCCAAGAGAGACTCAGGCTAGACAAGATGAAGAATCAAGCCTTTGGCAATTTAATGGGCTTTCTTTATGTGGTAGAACACTCTGTGATCGTAAAACCCTTTGTAGAAAAGTCCTTTCTCATTGATCATCCCAGAGAGGTTAAGACCTGTTTAATAAATCAGTGACTGAAATGGTGCTGGAACTTCTATCTCCTGAGTCTAAACTGATGGCTCTTCCCAACCCACCCAGGCACCGCCAGGAAGGGTTAGAAATGCCAGGTTTGCTTTCAGATGCTGGGATCCCTGAGCATGAGGGGAGTGGGGTGGGTGGGTGGGCAACACACCCATTTACTCTGCTTGTGTGGCTCCACCTGGGCAAATTAAGTAAATGACCCCAAACCTACAAGTGAGGCGGTTGGGAGGAGGGGGGAGGTATCTCTGGGGATCAAGGTGGTCAAGGGGAAACACCTTGAACAAAAGCTCAGCTCTGCACAGAGCCCGGGGGGACCTGGAGATGGACAGTAACAGCAGATTTCTGACCCCATTGGCCTGAACCCTGGCTAAGGAGCAGCTGCCTGATCTCCAGAGTCCCCTGGGAGCTTCCTGTCCTCTGTACACAGTCACAGGCTCGGCGGCCAGAGGAGGAGGGCCACCCGACCTCGACCTCAGGCTGGGTGGAGCGGCCTCTTCCTGGGGCTCACTTTCCAGCAGGAAGCCCTGCCCGCTGCAGATAACTGAGGCACTTTGTTATGCGCAGAGCGTTTTTTATTTTTACTACCCCGGGATCAGCTTTCCAAAACAGACATTTGCCAGTGCGGAAAGGAAGACGGGATGGTGATGAGAAGGTGTCCTCCCCACCCGCTGCCATCCCTACCAACTCCCACTTTGCTGGTTAGTTTTTAAAATACCGCCACAAGCCCTGTTGATTAGAATAACAATAAGGTTTGTTTAGTTTGGTGTGGCCAGGAGGAGCAGGTTCGGATTGAATGGGGGTTTGGGGGGCGCTGGAGACTCTCTCCCTGGCTCTGCCACAGATCAAATATAAAGTCACATGACTTTATGCCTCAGTCTCCCATCCGCAAAATGGAACTGGGGACCGTTTTTTTTTTTTTTTTTTTTTAATTTGAGGGGCTAGAATGGCCAGGAGACAGAATACAAGCTTGTAAAGGAATATTTTTAAAAACCCAGTAATCCAAGCCAGCAATTCCGCATCTAACTCCACAGAAACCCCACGTGTCCACCAAACACCATGTACAAGAATGTTCACAGCAGCTCCATTTGTAAGAGCCCCAGACTGGAAGCCAGCTAAATGTTCATGAGCACGAGAACAGTGTGTTATTCGCACGGGGGAAGGCTTGCCGGGCAAGGAGAACCAACAACTTAACCACAACCTACAGCATGGATGAATCTTACAAATATGATGTTGAGGGAAAGGTGCCCAGGGCTCACTGTGTCATGGCTCTGTGTCCCAGGCACGCTGCACACACCTGCCCCAGGACCTTTGTCTCTGCCAAGGCCCCCTCTCCCTTCATTCCTTTGTCTCAAAGGAGAGCCATCCCTGCAACTGCCGCTGGGCATAGAGCCATGAGATCCCCAGGCCCCCTCCTCCATGCGCAGCCCCGTCCAGCAGGTAGCCTGGACTGTAGCGGGATCCCCTCCACACTCCCAGTTGCGCTGGCTATGTTACCATCCTCATCCCGGCCTTCATGATTTTTTTTCCCCCTTTGAGCATCATTTATTTGGTGAAGTTGCCAATTGTTTTCTCCTCTGCCTACAGGGAGAGTTTCAAGCTTATTTATGGGACATATCCTCAGGAGTTGATTTGTCTTGATGCCCTCTGCCCCCAGTTCACAGCCCCCTTCCTCCCTCCTCTTCCTTTCTTGACAACGGCTGCTTTGAGTCCATTTCCAAAAGGATTTTCAAATGATAGCAAAGGTAAAGACCATAGGTATGTCCTCTCTTTGGAAATTATGTCTTAGTACAGGATTTATGAGGTTCATTGCCAAATCACTGTCTGTTCTCTACATCTATAGACAGGAATTTGCTTTCCCAGAGGGGCCGAAAAAATGCAGGCAAGAACTTGGCAGCCCTTGAGGTGAGGGGGCCCATGAGCTGGTCTACCAGATGGCTACTTTTTAACCAAGTCCCACAGGGAACCGTAGGGCTGGACAGTGCCACGGAGTAGTATCATCATTGGTCACTGCTAGCTTCAGACTCCCTGAGACTCTGCCCAACCCCTTGAGGTGTTCTTTTACAAAAACACATCAGCAGAGGAAAGGAAAACTCAGGCTTCTCTGTGCTCATTTTGTTGGGATTATCAAACATTTGCTATTTGTGTTATTCCTCTTGTCTGAAGGAAAAGAAACAAGTGCTGAGTAATCTTGTTGGGACTTGTGCCTTATTTTACTCTATGAGTCGTGCTCATCTGAAGGTCAAAAGCTTAGCAAAACATTGTTAGAAAAATGTTGTAATTAAGATTCATTTAGAGAAGCCTGGTTAAAAAAAAAAAAAAGTGCCCAAGAAGATTATCAAGTTATGACTCAGCTCAACCATGTAAATCTTTTTAAAAAAGTAGCTGCTGTTTCATAAGAAGTTCCATTTAAAAATATCTCTTCTGTTCTCCCCAGGAAAGTTATACTATGAATAGAGAAATTAGGAAGAAAAATCTGACATTTTGGAGACTCAGAATTTTAGAGGTGGAATCTTTGTTCTATGAGAGCACTGAAAATTTTATAAGCCAATATGGGGTTGTGGGATAGATATATTTTATATGGGCAAAAATTTGTTTTTGGAAAACAGGGAGTTTTTATAATTAAATTATCCACCCTGCTTACTAATTATCTTCTTATTTTTCTCTCTAGGTCAGTGGTTCTCACATTTGAGCATACATCAGAATACTCTGTAGGATTTGTTAAAACCTAAATTGCTCTCAAGATTCTGACTTGGTAGGTCTGCGGTGGAGTTCAAAATCTCATTTCTAACTAGTTCCCAGGTAATACTGATGCTGTTGGTCGAGGACTCAACTCTGAGAAGCACTGTTCTAGATCATTTTAAACCTGACTGCTCATGATTACCTGGGGAGCCTTAAAAAATGCCCAGTACTTGAGACAATCTCTGAGGGGGGGATCCTGGGCACAGAATATTTCAGCAGTCAGGCAATTCTGCTGTGTAGTTGAGATTGAGAATTTTTGTTTTAGGCAAAGCTTACTCATGTACCAGTCTTCAAAGACCATGATGCTAAGGAAATTGGTGGCTAGCAGCTGGGTACTTGTTGAGCTGTGAGCTCCTGTGCCCTCTGGGCAGCCCCAGGCTACAGGGTGATTTCCTCCCATGTCAGGGAGTATCCGTTTCTGGAACAGGTTTGAAGTTTATGCTATCAGCAAGATTGCAAAAGGCTCTCTGGGAGTTTTCTTCTGCCTGATAACTGGGAGGGCAACCTGAGTCAGAACAGGTTCATGCTGTATTTTGGCATGTGATAGCTAGTCTGGAGGACAATGAATCCTTTTAGATTTTAAAAAGAAGGGCAGGAGAGAAATAATCCGTATCACTTTACCCAATATATTCTTTTAAAATTTTAATTAATTAATTAAATTTTATTTTATTTATTTATTTTTTTTGGAGGGGAGAGGCAGGGAGGGGCAGAGGGAGTGGGAGACAGAGACTCCCAAGCAGATTCTACACCCAGCATGGGGCCCGGTCCAGGGCTTGACCTCACAACCCTGAGATCACAACCCTGAGACTAGCTGAAATCAAGTGTCGGATGCTTAACCAACTGAGCCACCCAGGCATCCCTTTTCTTATCTAAGCCTCAAAGAGCAACCAGATCAAGACTAGTGAATTATTTGCATTTTTTACAGATGAGTAAACTGAAACTCAGAGGAGCTAAGTGAACTACCCAAGGTCACAAGACACAGAGGTGGCAGAGCTGTGATTTGAACCTGGGTGGTTTGCTTCCAAAGGCAAGGATCCCCACCACCTTACCACTTTTGCAAAATGCCTCTGGTGCTCCAGAAAACACAGATACAATGCAGAATTGGTAATGTAATTTGTGGGCCCCAGTGCAAAATGAGATCATAGAGCCTCTTGGGAAAAAGTTGTTAAGAAGAAAAAATTTTGGTAAGAATTCAAGGAAGCAGCAGCAGCAGCAGAGCATTAGACCAAATGTGGGGCCCTGTGTGCAGAGGTTGTGCACCTGCGGAGTCAGCCCTGACATTAGACGTTAATCTGCAGGAACTACTTATCAAACTTTCTGTTCCAGTAAGGAGGATGCTCAGGGGCACGGTGGTGGGGCGGTACCAGGTGCAGAGCTGAGCGTGGAGACACTGGGTTTTAGTAATAGCCCTGTCAAGAGCTTCCCATTATTCCTGTTGACCTTGAGAATGTTATTTAACTTTCTGGAAGTTTAGTTTTGTCATCTGTAAAACCAAGAGATGGAGAAGTGGGGAGGGATAGATGATGTTGGTGTTTCTCCAACTTCCATTATTTCAATACCACATACTTAGTGTAGTGGCTGTGCTCACGATCCCTGGACCCACACCACCTAACTGCTAATTTTGGCTTTACCAAATTCTAGCTATGTGACCTCAGTCAAATGTTTCAGCTTCCTCATCTGTAAAATGAAGGTCATTTTGAGGGTTACATACATTAATGTGAGGAAAGTCCTTGCATAATGGCTGGTATGTGCTAAGGGCTATATTAAGTGTTAATTATTACTATGAATCATGGCACCTGTACTAGTACTGATGTTTTTTTTTCTTTAATTTGACTCATTTTAAATTTAAAAATAATTACCAGATTGGTGTGAGCAAATATATTTTTTCTAGTATGTGTGAAAATGTATAATAACTATGTAATATTTTTAAAAACTCAAAAAAATTCATTCCTAGACTCTCTAAAATCAGCCCAAATATTATCAATAGACTGGTCACCACCCTGTGGGTAACACTATACTAGATAGTGAAGGTCCTTTCCAGCTTTAACACTCTAAGAATGAATGCCTGTGTCTTCATGTCTATGCCTTCAGTCATTTGACAAATACATGAGTGAAACATTTCTCCCTTCTTAGTCAAATCTTTCCATTGGTTAGCTACATGTTCCAATAGAAATAGGTTTAAATGGAGAAGAGAAACTGTGAATAATCATGTAAGTAGTTAAAACCCTGACGAGTTAGTGAGGTTCTCTCAAGAACTCCTCTGAAAGCCTAACAAAGGATGAGACCTAGAGTCGTGAAAAGTTGGGCCAGGATGCTTACAAGAAGGCTGGTCTTCAGCAGTGAGGAATCTGCTGGAAGACCAAAGCCCTGTCCTCCGAGCACTGTTTCTCCCCTACTTCCCTCTATGTAAATCTTATCTTCCAGGCTTACAGTTTAAATTCCGCCTCCTCATGCTTCTTTCCAGCTATTCTGTTTTTTTTTTTTTTTCTCATCGAAACAGTAGTCAGAGAGGAGTATTTATTAAGCACATGCTGTGTTCTAGGCACAGAGGACGCAGTGCTCAACACCCATATTCCTGACTTCAAGGAGAGGACGGGGCTTCAGGGCTACAATCTGTGTAGGGAACTTCAAGAGGGTGACTAAGGAACTTTCAAGTTAGACTTCATTTAAACCTCCCTCTCAACTTATTATGAGCACCAATCCCCAGCCATCTCACGAACATCAGTGCTTGTTAGGTGTGAGAAACATGTGATAATATAAATCAGCCACAAAGGGAGATTAAAAATCTTGGGAAAGCTGCAGGACTTTTCGAAGGCAATAAATGTGAATTTGGAGAGAGCATTTCTGATTTACACCCAAAGTTGTGGACGGTCGAGGAGCTGGCAGAGTTACATCAGTTACCAACAGGAGAAGAGAAAATCAGTAAGACTGATGGCATGATAGGTGCTTCCTAAGAGAATGACTAGAATATCTGAAGGATGAAAAAAGAATCTTGGGAAAAAATGAAAAAGTCTTTGATATTTTATAAAAGTCAATATGAAGTGGGGATGTGAAATGGTATAATTTAGTCAGAAATATTATGCCAAAAAATCCACACTTAATTCATACTCTGCTTGTTAAAGAAATTAGGGCATGATTGGTGTTTTAATTTAATTTTGTCCAATGTAAGAAAAATGCTTTTTTAAACTTTAGTTTCATAATTTTTAGTTTCCAAGGTAGAATTCCAGTTGAACATTTCTACTCTCACTTTTACTGTGTTATTTTTATCTCTTTATTATGTGGATTTGTTTTAAGTGGACTTTTTATGGAATTAATTATCCATAAAAAGAATGTCCGGTAATGGTATTCAGTGAGGTGATGGAAAGTGATGGATTGATCAGCATCATTCTTCAGAACCAAAGACCAAGACCCTAACAGGCAGAAAGGGCATAACTGGCTTTACTGACTCTAATGCAGAAAGCAAGTGTCCATAGAACCAGCCAGATTTCTCTTGCAATGGAGAAACCTAGTCCAGCTAGGAGGTAATTTTGGGATAAGCCTGTTCAAGGCCTTGAGAGGGAATGCTCAAGGCTCCAAAGGAAGTTGCTTACCCACAAAGCACCAGACTGCAAACCGGATCCATGTGATGGTAGAGAGCTTTAGCATGAGATAAATGTTCACCAGCATGGCAAAGGCAGGCACGAAGGGGAGGCAGGGGGCCATATAGGGCAGCTTTTTGGGGTTCTCTGGCTGCTGCAGGATCACGAACACCAGGGCGCTGATCAGCAGCACCATCAGAACAACCAGAAGGATGGCCCACCAGCTCTGCTCTGAGATGTAGTCGGAACCAAAGATGATGAAGGAGCAGAAGATGAACATGAGGATGAAGAGCAGCAGCACGCAGATGGTCACCGTGTGCCCTGTAGCTGCCGTGGGCCGATCCATCTTGCCTGGAAGGCCCAGCCGGATCCTCATGGTGTAGTAACGGGGCCCAATCAGCTTCTTTAGTTTGATGAGATAAATGTTTTCAGATTCGTCAGCTTCTATGCCTGTGGTCATGTCCACAGTGCCATAGTTGGGATGGTTCACATTGTAGGTTGACTTATCAGATTTGCCTATGAGCATCTCGTTGTCTCCCAGAGATGGTAGGTTCTTGGCCCCACATGTGTTGGTGGCTGGGCCAGAAAACTCTTCCCCTTCACTCACAGGAGAACAAACTTCCTTGTCACAGTCAGCCAGGATGCCTTCCTTCTTCTTTGTGTGCTCCTGGGACAAGAACTTGACAAAACCGTCAATGTCACTCTCCGGTTGGTATCGAAGGAGCAAGACGCAGACAGAAACCAAGGTGTAGGCAAGGAGTGTGCCGATGGACATCATCTCTATTAGGTCTCTCAGGCTGACTAATAGTGAGAGGAGGGCTGCCAGGAACCCTGACACAATGCAGGCCACCATTGGCGTCTCTGTGTAGGAGCTCACGTGAGCCAGGAACCTGGAGAGAGGGGCAAGCAGAGGGTTAGCAGTGAGTTACAGAGGGTGACAGACTCTAACGTGGTTTAACTCCTCCTGGTCCTGCTCCTCCAATTTACTTCTGGATTCACTGGTTTCAATTCAGCTCCTATTCCTACCGTAGGATTTGGTTTTCGAAGTATAATTTAAAAAGAATTTACTTGAATGCCTTGGTTTTGAGGCAAACTTCTTTATTAAAGTTCCTACTTCATTATGTGATGTGAAGGGTTGATTGAGTTTAGGAAGTATGTCAGAAACCTGAATTGAAGTGCAAAGCTTCAAGTGCAAGGAAGAAGTGATGGATGGAGAATTCACATACCTGCTTGGGGTTCCCTGTGTTACCCAGTGTGGTCAGTCCACGGATCAGCAACATCAGTATCACCTTGGAGCTTATTAGAAATGTATATTTTCAGGTTTCACCAGAGACCTACTACATCAGAATCTCTGGGCGTGGAGCCTAGCAAATTATACTTTAGAAAACCTCCTGAGGATTCTGATTTATGCCAAATCTTGAGAAGCACTGCTCTATAATGAAAGTGCAGGGGTTTAGCTGGCAAAACAGCACAATTCAGAACATGTGCTCATAGATGCAGCTAAATCCAGCCAGTTACCAACTGGAGAAGACCAACAAAGGTGAATGAATGGCAGGTACTATTTTAGTAGTTCCTGTGGGCCTTAAGTTGGTTCCTGCTCTCCTCCTCCCTCTCCTCCTAAGCCTCCCTCCTCTCCTCTCTTCCATTTCTCCCTTCTTTTCTTTTTCATTTTTCCTCTTCCTCCCTTCCTTCCTTCCTTCCTTCCTTCCTTCTTTCCTTCCTTCCTTCCTTCCTTCCTTCTGAGAGAAAGAGAGAGTGAGTGTGAATGAGGGTAGGGGCAAAGGGAGAGGGAGAGAGAGAATCTTGGCAGACTTCATGACCAGCATGGCATGGGGCTTGATCCCACAACCCTGAGATCATGACCTGAACCAAAATTGAGAGCTGGTTACTTAACTGACTAAGCCATCCAGGTTCCTTTCCCTTATTTTTGTGTTTTACACATGACTGTTGGCTGAGCTTGGGATTTTTCCACTTAACTTTCTTTGAGAGCAGAAAACCCTTTTGGATGTGTGAAGTTGTCACATCTCCATGATAATTGGCCTCTTCTGGATCAGTCCAGCTCCCAAACATGGCAGCTCGGACCTTGTGATGACTTTGAGGGTATGCAGAAGAAATGAAGCAGAAGATGACAGCTGATGGCAGAAAGTCCCTGAGGAGATCTCTCCATACCCGCTGAGAGCTCCTTGATCTCTATGCTTTATTCCTTGCTTCGTGCAGTTGAAGAATGCCTTCACTGCATGTCCTCATATGGTGGGCACTGGGAACCAAGAGGTGGGGCACATTCCCTTTGTGTCCATGGACAGATTGGCCACTTCATGGCCAATGTTAGTGTAGTTAAAAATCTGGTCTTTGGAGTCAGACTGTCATGAGTTTAAATCCTGGCCCCTCACTCAGTAACTGGGTGTTGGGGCAAGTTATTTTCACCTATGTATACTCATCTTCTATATTCATTTGCAAAACAGAGTTATTATGACAACTAACTGAAATACTGTATACAAAGCACCTAGGATACACAAATATTCAATAAATGGTAGCCATTGTTGCTACTGATATTAGGCTCTGTTCGGAATGGTCTTATCCTCCCTGTGATGGTAGATTGGAATGTTTGTGGCTTCAGAGGGGCTGTGGAGAGATGGGCAATACCAGGCCTCAATTTGAGGGCAGGCCTGAGATGTTCCTGGGATCCTTCCCTCTGGAAGCTACCCCAGTGTGACAGTTGGACACCCAGAATCTTCACAAAGTAACACACAATGCTGAACAAGAGGGATTGGGCAGTTAAGGGAACATACTAGTTTGTGCTAGATTGAGGGACCCAGAGTCAAACTGAGGGACCCTTTCAGGGCTTATATTCCTTTCACTCAAACTCTTTGTTAGGGTATGTGACAAATTCCATAGTCTATGCGACTTACATTCACATCAAAATTATAGTCAGTCTGGGGCACCTGGGTGGCTCAGTGGGTTAAGCCTCTGCCTTCGGCTCAGGTCATGATCTCAGGGCCCTGGGTTTGAGTCCCGAGTCGGGCTCTCTACTCAGTGGGGCGCCTGCTTCTCCCCCTCTCTCTGCCTGCCTCTCTGCCCTCTTGTGATTTCTCTCTCTGCCAAATAAATAAATAAATAAATAAATCAAATCTTTAAAAAAATTATAGTCAGGCTGACTGTGAGTGACATTATCCCTGGACAGGTATGGTATGGCAAAATAGAATACATTTCATGGAGCATAGCCCTTACCTGAAAAGGAGCCCATCACCAGCCATGGCATAAATGACCCTTGGCATTGGGAAGAGGGAGCCCAGCAAGCTGACTGTCAGTCCTGCAACTGACCCAATGGCCACTACGAATTTTGCAGCGTAGAACCCATGGGCCACAAACATCTCCATGAGCGGGGATTCCGTGTCGATGGCACTGTATGGCACCATCAGAGTTAAGATCATGCTCACCTGTTAAAACAAGAGAAAGCATGGCTGGAGGTAGAGAGGATGGTCAGCATGGATGGATGTTCCACAGGAGAATAGAGATCTGGATGTTGGATTTGCCACTTCCTGGCATATGTCCTTAATTTAGACCAGTCACTTGGGTTCCAAAGCTCTTGGTCTCAGTATTTTCTCCTCCCATTAGAATTTAGTGGTCTTGGAGAGATGATCCTCAGTATCTCTCGGGCCCTTTCATAACTGAGGAGTAAGTATGCAGGTATGTAAGCCCCACAACAGCAGAACTACATTGACAGTCCAATGAAGGGCAGATATTACCAGATGGAAGGAATGGCAGCCAAAGGCACTGGAGCCAGGGCCTAGCAGTGACCATGGGCACACTGCCCACATAGCCCAGACTCTCATTTGTTTTATACTTTCAGGGTCTTATACAGTCTTAACTATATACTCCCTTTTACCCTGAACACCAGAGATAGAAACTCCAAAGATAAGTGATTGGAAATCCATAGCCAGTTAAAAGATGTGACCCAGATAAGGGCTCATATTTCCATTTCTTCTCTGCAGCTCAGTGCCAGGAGCCAAGCAGACCAACAAACAAATTATGGCACTGGGATGGAACCCAGTTCTACTCTGGTTTTGTAAGGCTATTGTGGTTTTGCTTAGCCAGGAGTCACTTGGCTCCCAGGACCTATGTGATAAATATAGGTGATAAATCTGCCATAACATCCTTTGTATGTGATAAATCTGCCATAACATCCCTTCCTCATGGCCCTGGGCCATGAAGCCACCGGTCATAAGGCCAGGTCTTCCCTGGCCTGCAGAGGCCAATACTGGCATCAGGAAGGGAGTTCAGAGCCTGAAAGGGAGAGGGCAGTGCATTTCTAGACCACTTCTTTGCATATTTCTCAGGAGCCAAAATCCTCCGGCGAAGCTGTGGGCTGCTAGGGAGGACAGGAGGATGGAATACCACAGCCCCACGGTTTGGCTCTTCTGATGGTGGGATGACAGCCTGCTGACCAGCACAACACCGAACAGCCCCTGAGTCATGGGTAAGGGCCATGTGTTGTCAAAGAGAATGTTTCCCAGCAACTTCACCACTTGCAACATCCTCTTCGGGGGTGGGCTAGAGGAGAGTGGGACGGATCCCTACAGCAATTTGCATTGTGCCTGCTGTGCACATTAGATCAGGATGGGCAAAAAGTTGATAGATGCATAGAAGTACTCTGTAGTCTGTAAAGTGCTGTTCTATGAAAGGAATTGTGATTATTAACTTTATTGTGTGTGCCACAGGAGTTGACCCCAGGAGGAGGCAGACGGATATGAGGGAGGAATAAGAGGGGAAAGGCAGAGCTGAGTGTCTCTGCTGCTCTTCCCACATCACTCCCTAAACATGCTGTCTGCAGGGATAACTAGGGTATGGATAAAACGAAGCCACTTGCGTGTGTGTGCATAGGGCGAGGTGATAATTGACCTACCCATAAAACAATTGTGAGGAGCAGGTGAATTCCTTATAAACCACATTGAAGGCTACTCTTGTGTTTTCCTTTGGTGTCCAGGACAATATTATTTTGCAGCTTGCCATCATGATCAAGCCAGCCACTGGTCTGGCTTCCTTAGTTGCTAAAGATGTTATTGTTTTGCTTTAGTTGCTGGGAGAAAGGTACTTTTCCTATGCTATGCAGCTGGTGTAGCAGTGTTGATAGGACATGTCCCCAGCTGCTGGCTCTTTCCTATTTCTGGTAACTGAAGTGAGTGGGACCCGCAGGGCCTGGGGCATTGGTGTAATGACATACCTATTGGCTTCTCAACTGGTTCTTTCCATTGCCAGGGGTTGGGTGGGGGGTATGTTGGTTGTGAGTGAACTATTTCTGTGATAGAAATTCTGGGATGGGAGCTGACAAATGACACAGGAGGGGTGTGAAGATCGTCTCAGGGAAGTGACCCTGAGAAGACAAGGCTGAAGGCTTCCTTCTGAAGATTTCTTTTAGTCAGAAAACCTTAAAAAGAAGCTTGGGCCAGTGTAAAAAGAGGGAGCAACAGCAAAAAGAAATTTCCTCTGAGATTTAAGGGGAAGAGTGTCTCTAGAGGATGATGTGTTCTCTCTCCCCACTCTGGGAGAGCCTTGCCTCTCGCTGCCGGGAAGTTCCCAGAAGACAGAAGAGCATTGAGGAGGGTGCACAGAGGTCCACAATGCCTCTGCTTGCACACCCACCCGTTACTGCCAGCCTATGATCTGAGCTCCTTGGACAGCAGCCCACTCCCTGTACACCATCCCTGGGCAGCAGCAGACACCCAGAGCCTGTGTGTGTGGGGAGGAATGGGGATGGAGACTCAGAGACCAAGGGTGAAGTGAGGGCTCAGGGCTGCTCACATGTCCAGTTTGCAGTCCTGATTTTCTTCTTGTCACGTGTGGATGGGGATAGAGCACGTGTGGACACATACATACAGTTACCAAGATTGCACAAGGAAGGACCACTTCCTGACAGAAGGTAACCCAGTCCCAGAGCTCCATTTTAAAGTCAGATATGAAAAGGCCATCAGGATGGTCCTGAAAGGATGTAGTACTTACAGAAACATATGCTGTCAGGCAGATGACCAGGGAGGCGGTGATAGCATAAGGGATGGACGTGTTTGGATTCTTGGCTTCCTCTCCAGTGGTGGCGATGATGTCAAAGCCGATGAAAGCATAGAAACACGTGGCTGCTCCTTGCAGTACCTGGTGGGACAATGGCATTTCTCAGACTCAGAGTGTCAGGGCAGCACAAGGGCCCAACACACGGTTCCAGCAACTGCCCGTGTCTGGTGACATTCCTGAGCAGCAGCGGGAGTAACATAGTGGAACTTGTGCTCAAAGCTTGAGTTCTGATCTCCTGTACTTTCTAGCTGTGCGACCCTGGGCAATTCCTTCATGTGTAAAATGGAGATAAGGAGAATTCTGGCTAAATGAAAACTGGGTTGTTCAACACATTCAGATCATTTTGGAAAATAAGTGGGGTTATAAGCAAACCAATAAGTTGGCTATCCCTATGTCTTGGGGGGAACTCATGAAAGCTCTCTGTGCTTCATTTTCATTCAGTGGTTCTGACCCACAACCAGGGGCTGTGTGACCTCCCTTAGGGGATGTTTGGAAATGTAAGGAGCTACTTGTGAGGGTCACAGAGACATGGGGCATGCACTTCCAGCATTTAGTGGATGGGGCTCAAATGCTAATGCACAAGAAGTTGTCCTGCCCAAATTACCATTAGTGCCCCGATAGATCATTTCTGTGGTAACTTCTAGATCTGAAATGCTATAAAAGATGTTCAGATCTTCAGATATCCTATTGTCTTTCATGGGAACATAGGTAGAGACAGGTGGATTTTTTGCTCTTTTGGAGGCTTGGTGACTTAGTTGGGCTACAAGGCAGGAGAGGATGTGTGGTAAGAGGCCCTGTAGGCTGTGGAGGTAGTATCCAGTGACATCTGCTGGATGTCTGTCAGACAGGAGCCTGCCTGGCTCCAAGGGTGGTTGGGACTTGATAGTCAAGATGTCAGTGAAAATCTTCCCTTAATGAGAGTGTTACTTTCTTCCAAGGAATCAACTAATATTTCCCCCACCTAACCATTTGCAATGTCAGCTGAAAGGAAAAAGTAGGCCTCTTTGAATGCTTGGGGAATGTCCTTTTAGGGGAAGGTGAGAGAGCTTTTTCCAGGCTTGTGTGTAGAGGGTGAGGGGCCTTGGCAGTATGCAAGCTCTAGCCAGGGGTTCAGAAATGAGATTCGTTACAGAATAGACCATTTCCCCTCTTTTCTCCACATACAGCTTATAAATGCTGAAATTCAATACATGTGCCAAGCGGAGAAACTGTGTCCAAATTCTCACTCTTAAACTATCCTACTGGTTTCTCAATAAGTAAAAGACAAAATACTAAGTACTGGAACCTACCGGTACATTACAAACTGAAGATCTTCTCAAACCTCAGAAGCAAGTTTTGGTCAGAAGTCTCCCCCCCGCAGGTTTCTAAAGTTTCAGTTTCCTAACTGGGGGTTCTTATCCTGGGGTCCATTCAACTCAGGGGGTCTATGAATTCTGCTGGGAAGAGATTACCTTTTTATCTTTACTAACCTCTGACTGAACATCAGCATTTCTTTTAATAACGAGTGTAGGTTACAGACAGTACCTGTGACTGTGTCACCAATAGCGATCAGATCTTTTTTCCATAATAGATTGTTGTAGAGATGTTGAAGTATCATTTGTGCTTGTTGCTACTTCCAAATTATGATAGTTATTAGACATAGATATTAATATTTAAAACACCAAAGAAGCACATTGTTATTATATCACAATTTAAAAATATTTTTATAACTATATTTTAATATATTTAAATGTATTTGATTTCTTTTGAATTCCTGTGCAATTAGGTTCTTCATTTATAAACACGATTCTTAGAGGAGCTCAGAGTCTTCACCAGACTGCCAAGGAGCACGTGGCACAGAACAATCAAAGAGCTCCTGGTCTATTCTAATAAGTCAGGTAGAAAGAACTTCTCAAACAAGCAGTTGTTGTCAGGTTATAGGGGCTACTTTCTGGGAGGGGAGATAACTCTCATTTTACTTCAGTAAAGTCTTTCATTTCAGGGAATGGAAAGTGTTTGGATCTCCAGTCAAGGACAGAAAACAGATCTCACTTCATTGTGCATGGAGGTTCACAGGTTTGGAAACGTGCTTGTTTTCAGTTGTCTAGGAAATGTTTTTGGTTTTTAAGGATGAACAGATGCTGGGATTGCAGACTCCTTAAACTGCCCCCATCAAGGAAAGCGTTGCTTCAAGACAGCTTCCAGAAAACAGGCTCTGCTTTCTCTTCCTTTAACATTCTTCTTCCCTTACACATTTATGCACATGCGTGCACACACGACTCCTGTAAATCATACGGATCTGTTACGCCCATAAGTTGGATGATGTATTGCTCCCAGTTAGGGGAGACAGTGCGATGCCTCTTTGGTGTGGTCGGTTCTGGATGGAAAGTTAATAGATATTGCCAGCCCTCACTGCTGAGGAAGGGGGAGGGTGGAAGTGTGTTAAATAAGAACTTTGGGGCACGTCTACACTAGAACGAGAGGAGAGGTCTGTAAGCCATGCTGTATGAGGAATCACTGGGGACCTAGAGATGTGTAACATGAAAAGAAAACTCAGTGAAAGACATGGAAGACACCTTACAGTTTTGACGTACTGACGATGAAACAGTTGGAGGAGAAGTATACTGTGGGCTCTAGAGGGAATCGCAAAGCCATACAGAGGGTGGGGGTGTTGGGGGCGGGCACTGGATTTGGTTAAGAGAGCAGATTTTGTGGACTATCAAACTGAGGGTGGTTCTGTCACACACAGGCTTGGTGACCTAGAACAAGCTCCTAATCTTGGAGCCTCATTTTCTTAAATGGAGATGAAAATAGTATTTAGTTCAGAGTGTGGTTATGAGGATTAAATGAGATAATATAGTGAACTTCAGTCATAGAACACAGTAGGTGCTTAATAAATATTAGCTCTTGCTAACAGCATTTTTTATTCCTAGAGTAAGAACACTTACTAGAGCAGTAAGTTCATCTAGAACAGATGAACCCAAAGGCATAAACAAATTCTTCCTCTTCCTTGTTTCTTTTTTTAGAACTGGACATATATTTTATTAACTACTCCATTTTGACAGGCATTTTGTGATATGGATACAGCCGTGAGCTTAACCCCCTGGGGCTTGGAGTCTAGAGGACACTTGAAGACCTCAAGTGTGACCTTGACTGTGGTAATAAACTAAACAAGATGTTTATATTCTTTGTAAGATACAAATGTTACTATTTTCCAAACAATTTAAAGAATAGATGGCAATTACTGATAATTATGAGTTACCAGAATATTGACTAACTCTGGTCAAGCTGGGAATGGAGGCGGAAAGTTTGCGGAGAGAACGTCTGTCAGCCTGAGTTTGCTGTGTAGAACTGGAAAGCCATTATGACTGAAGGATGACTGGCAGATCAAAGGTAGGATGTTTAGAGGTTCCACTGCATTAGGTAGGAATCAGAATTTAACTCGGATGGTTTGAATGAAACGATTTCAGTGAAGGCCCCATTTATTGTCCTTCTGGAGCATAAAACAGAGTATGAAGGGTGAATAATGGATCTGGTGTGTGTGTGGGGGGCAAATCTGCAAGATCAAACAGATTCTGATCTAACAAGACATAGATCAAATAAACAGATTATCGAAGAAAAGAGCATAAAATTAGCAAATAAATTCACCTATTTTACTTAAGTTAGTTTGAATGAGTTTTTCTTGCTTGTAAACAAATGATCCCTGATTGATGAATACAAAAGAGCCAGGAAATGAAACTGTGTATGGGTGTGTCTCTACCCTAAAGACCACTACTAAAACTACTTTCCACTTCGCTCTATCCAGATCACAGATCTGGCCACTGGTATCTGTGATTAGGATTTCCTTCCAAGTATGGAAGAATGTGTGTGCACTTAGGAGTGAGCATCTCTGAATGAAATTGGTGGGTGAAGTGTGTTTCTATGTGTGTCTCTAGGTTCACTGGCGCTTTATCCCAACTTTTAAAATTAACTTTTTAATTTGATGACATAAGCAGAAATGGTTTTCCAAAGTCAAGCTGGTGTAGCTTCTCAGCTGGGTGACGCAAATCAGCACATCCCCTTAGAGAGCTTTAGTGGGGAAAGCAGCATGTGCCTCAGTTGCTGGAGGGCTGGCTGCTGCTTATTTAGCTGTCAAGCAATGTCGTTATTGGCATGCTATTCAGGGTGTGGAGTCCCTAAAAGCTGGCCTCCTATGTGGAATTGATATTCGTGAGGCAGCTCTCCATACTCTGCGTTGGCCATTCTGCCAGATGCCTAGGAGCTAATTAGGTACCTTTATATAATTCACTCCCAAGGTAACAAGACAAAACTCTGACTTTAATAGCGTTTTCTACCACCCTCATGCTCCAGATCTATTAGCACCCTGTCCACAGTGACAGCGGAATGTGCTAATAGGTTCCAGCAAGTGAATTAAATTGTGGAGAACATGAAAAACAACTTTCCCTTTGTTTGGAGGCAGTCAGCATTCCCCACAAATACTTGTTATGGACCATTTTCCTGGGAGCTATTTGTGCGGGTAGAGTGTCTCATTTGGTTCAAGAAAAACCATAAGATATCATCGAGAACAAATAACATACAGGGAATACACATCCAGCAATGTTCAGGGGCTGAGGAACTGTAGAGGAAAGCAGGGGTTCAGCAGAGGGCCAGCAGTTACTTGATCTAGAGAAAAATGTTTGTTGTTCTTAAGCTCTTTAAGACCAAAGAAACATTTGACCCAGAACCTGTAAGTGAGTAAACCATTCCTTAAGCTATTTTCTTTGGAAGGATGTGGTTGGAGCAGGGAAAGAGTAAGCTTATGAGGGGTCCATGGCCAGAGGATAGACTGTTCATTATTAGCCCTTTCAAAGTATGTGAGAATTGTGTTTCAAGTCATGTAATGGTATCCTTATAAAACCATCTCCAACACAATGATCTTCTCCACCCCCTCCTACCTGAAGTGGATTAGAACTCTGAACTAGGCCCCTTGTCAGGGGTAGAGGACAGGTTTTCCCTAAGGAGAAGACCATTCAGCTGCCAAGTAGGCAACTCACCTTGTTGTTGACAATTGTTAGGTAAGAGAGTAGCAAGTGTGTTTGTTAACGTGGTAGATAACATGTTCATGAGAGGGTGTCACACTTTAAAAATTAGGATCCATATTCAAAGTGTCCTTGCTAGGGTTTCCTGGGTGGCTCAGTCAGTAGAACATGAAAAATCGAACTTGGGGTCATGAATTCAAGTCCCATGTTGGGCATAGAGCTTACTTAAAAATAAAACAAAACCAAACCAAAACCAAAGTGGCCTCACTGGATTGGAAGGGTTACCAGAAAACAAAGTTGAGAATGAACAGGTCCAGGCCAGTTTGCTAGGGAGGAAATGTACCGCGGAGGAACCCAAGGCCAGGCGGATAGGAAAGAGGATGAGTCAGCACCATCCTCAAACTGGGCCATCCTTTGTGCTCAGCTGATGCTTTTTGTCACAGCCACTAGAACACATATTTGAATTTCCTACAGGGATAATGAATTTGCAGTGAAAAAGGCAAAATCCCAGCAAACTTTTTTAGTGGCCAGTGACAAACCTACTCAAGACAGTGAGGTTGGGTTGGAATGAGGTTAGTGAGGTCGAAGGTGCAAAAAAGAGACAATTGGTTTCATGTGTCCAAACCCAGGTCGGGGGAGTAGTGGAGTAAATAAGGACTTTGACTCAGCCAGGACTGGGATTGAATTTCAGCTCTATTACGATCTAGATCTATAACCTTAACTTTCCTCAACTTAAGGTATTTTGATGTAAAAGTAGAAATCAGGGCTGTAGTGAAGATTACCTGAAAAGTGTATATGAAAGCATGTGTCACAAAAATAATGGCAAGTTAAGAATGGCATCCTTCCTTTCCTTTCTTTTATGTCTGCCTTCTGATCCTCTTTTCTTGCTACAAAAACTAGTGAAAACCTGGGATACACCCAGGAGCCCCTAAGTCTGCCTTGATTAGTTCCTTCCTTGATGGGGTAGATTCCCGACTATCCCAAAGAGGGATATGGGGCCCTTGAGTGTGAAGAGGAGACCCCCAGAGAGAAAAAGACCCCAGAACAAAGACAGAGGGACAGTTCAAAGACCGGTTCATCTTCTTCAGCATGAACAAAGGGTATTTGGAAAGAAGAGATTAACTGCTTCCAGTCTTTACATGGGGCCTAGACTATAATGTGTGCCATTTGGGTGAGCTCTTAGATTTTTGAAAATTAGACATGAACTGAGTAATTAAAACATGTTTTCAAATTGTTTTGCTATGATGTCTTAGTAAACAATGTACTTTGGTCTGGGCTGGTTTACACTCCCATGTGAAGGTAAGAAAAGAGGCTACATCATGTCCTAATGCTTCTTCTAACTCTAAGACTCTATGGTTTTGTGAAAGTTTAAAGGAAGGGAGAACATAAGATGTTGGATTAGTTATCATATTACATTTTTAAAGAAGAGTCAGAAGCAAGGAACGACCATGTAATAGGAAGCAATTTGGAGTCACATAGACCCAACTAGGAATTTCAGCCCTGGTGCTGACTGGCTAAGTGACCCTGGCTAAATGCGTTCTGCCTCTCTGAGCCGTGGATTCTCTATCTGTTAAGTTGGGCACAGCAGTACCTGCTTTAAAGTTTTGTTAGAACACAATGCTGGGCACCTAATAGATAACTGATAAACTCTAAACTGTAAATAGTGATAATAAGCATCACTATTATTAACCTCACAAGGTGCACCAAGAAACCATTCAGGATGTTATTCGTTTTGGCAAACTTTTGGTACAATTAGTTTTCCCAGGTGATGAATGAGAAAATCCGAAAGCACAGAAGTTAGCTGTTGGCCAAAGTCTTAACAATAAGTCCATGACCTCAAAATTTCTGAAAGATTATGAAAAGATTATGAAAAAAAAAATGGTGAGAACGTTTTTGTGTGCTAGGATAAAAATGCAGTTGAGTTCCGGAAAAACACTTTTTCTTTGCCACTCTTGTAATTTGTTGTTTCTTTTATTTGATAGGAAAGGAACGATATGTATTGGAAGAAATTGTTGACTCGGGGATCAAGAATGGGGTCAACAGCGTCTTTGTCTCTTCTGGTTTTGACCAGTTTCAGGATTTATGCATTTTAAGGAGGAGGGATGAAATTTGTGGTACTGTGGAATTCTTACAGATAAGCAGAAGACTAGAAATCTTGGCTTGAATTGCTCTCTTGCTTATTTCTCTGCATTGAACAGTGTGGCACGGTTCAGAATAAATAGGAGTTATTTTGAGCACTCTCCAGGAGAGATTTCTGGTCCCTGGACATCTTGGAGGGAAACCAGTCTAAGCCAGAGCTTTTTACAAAAGCAAGTCTGGTGGAGTCCCAGACTTGTTCTCTGCCAGGGCTAGTCAGACGTGCCTCCCTTTGGCTGTTTCTTCTCCTGCTAGATGAGGGGTAGCAGCAGGTGATTCTTTAGATCTCTTCCAGCTCAAA
Source organism: Mustela nigripes (assembly GCF_022355385.1). Classification (NCBI taxonomy): domain Eukaryota; kingdom Metazoa; phylum Chordata; class Mammalia; order Carnivora; family Mustelidae; genus Mustela; species Mustela nigripes. The sequence continues at coordinate 125,173,027 of NC_081558.1, read as the reverse complement.
ATTCTCTGACTTATGTTCTACTATTTTCAAGAAAGGAATAGGTGGTTGAATTTTACCAGTGAATTTAATAAAGTAAGCATTTTTTTGTCATACCAGAAAAAGGATCCAGGCGCAATTTAGAACTCCTTGTCAGTATTAAGATTTTGCCCCCTGACCTTCCCATTTTTCTTTAGTGTAAACCTCACCACCCAGATCAGGGGGTTGAGATCTGAAAATGTCCTTTTGGTCCAGCCCACTCTCTGGCCAACTCTCTGACCACACTAGGTAGACTTCTCTGCCATGAGCCATGCCACTAGAGTGGGATTTATGACCAGCCCTCACTGTGCGCACTCAACTGTACCTAGACCTTAATGGGGCTCTCCACATTGGGTCAAACTTAGGGATTAAATTTAAAAACTATTTTTCCCCTAGTTCTATACCCAGGCAACACTCATCCCTTACCTACCTACCCGCTCTTCTGGCTCCTTTACTGCCTTGCCTATTTCGGGCTATCTGTCTCTCTGAAAATACTCTAGGGGGATTCTCTAGGACCAAGCTGTTCATATACAGGCTTTGGAGTCAGACAGTCCTGGCTTTGGGTTTTGACTCTGCCACTTACATTGTGTGCTTAATAGCGAGCCCACTGCCCTCTCTGAGCATGTTTTTTTCATCAGTAAGACCAGAATACAAATATCTTCCTTCCAAAGTTATTAGGACACTTAAATACTACATACAGAGCACTTCACATAGGATTAGGCATATTTCAGATGGCCAAAACATCAAATCTATTATGGTTATTTGCATAAAATAGGGTCTCAATAAATGTTTTTGAAACAAGTAAAAAAATGATATGGGAACCACTTCAGAGCATTCCCATTAAATTCAGAAAAAAAATGATGAAAAGGATGACATGAAGATTATGGGACAGAGCAGCATTTTTTGAAAATATGTTTCAGCCACAGGGCTGAAGGTAGAATGTGCAGTAGCCTTATGAAGCTTTAGAGATGCACTCACCCCTGACCAGCCATGGGGCAAGAACTGGCCCTCAGCCCAGTACTTCCCATTGATGAAGAAGAGGCCTGCGATCATGATGAACACCCACACTGCCAGGTTCAGCACATTGAGGACGTTGTTGAAGCCCACGGAATTCTTCACCCCCAGTGCAACAATGATGGTGACGATGATTGCAATCACTAGAGCCAGAAGGTCAGGGTACGATTCTTCACCTTTCCCTAGGGGGCAAAGACATGAGTTAATATTGTCCAGAGGGAAAAAAGGGCCATGCAAACTCACAGCACCCCGTCAGGGCACTTGCTCTCAGCTCTGGCAAGGGTGATCACTTTATCATGGAGGGAGGAGAAGCAAGTATGTGCAGACATGCATGTGTGTCCACGTGTGTGTTTGTGTGCAAGTATATATGTGTGTGCATATGTGTCTACATTGTGGCCCACAAGTGTCTATTTGCAAATGGGAAGGTTTTGGTATGTAGGTAAGACGACCTGATATCCCAGACCCAAAATTGGGCTATATGACATGACAATGACAACACTGTCTATGGAACCATGGCATAGAACACCTGAAGTCAGAACTGTCCTGAGACATTCATGCTGTATATATGGGTTTAACATGTTATTTGAAAAGTGGTTTATCTTCACTGTTGTTCACTTTATAGTCCATAAATTTTCCACTCCATTCCAGGAATCTTTTCACTTTTAGAAAGTTTTAAAATGTGTATCTTTGAAAACTGTTGGAACAAGGGTGTTCTTTGCATTTATGTGTATGTGGTTGCAGAGAAAAGAAGCCGTGGACACACCCCCACCTGGTTGGTCTGGTCTGTTGGCCAGTGGACTCCTGCCCTCTATAGAGGGAAAAAGGCATTGCCGCAGCTGTGAGGCTCCTGAATCTCAGTTGCGCTTTTGCTCACGACCAGCTGGGTGTTCTTGGGCAAATGCTTCAGTTCCCCGGACCTCATCTGTTAAGTGAAGGGTGTGCACTGCCTGATTTTGGAGGCCCTTCCAGAGCTAAATACTCCATGAAATCAGCATACTGTGCAGACGTGTGGTCTTCATACTTTTTATCTTCTCATGGTATCTGGATGCTCAACATTTTTATCAGTTTGTTTGAGATAGGGACATCAAAGTCACACGAGTGGCTCACAGCCACCGAAACTGTACTTGGAAGTTCTGGGGGCAAGACCCCCAATCTTCCTCAACTATTGTTTGGCTTCCCATGAATATCAGAGAGGGTAAAGTTAGACATCAGGATGGAAAGTGGGAGCAAGTGATGGATGGAACGCCTGGTCTTTGTTTTGTGAAGTTCTGATGATTTAGTATTTACCCAGTCACACTGCCCCTCCTTAACTTCTGCTAGACTTGAATCCGTTTTGTCCCTTTTAAAAGTATATTTTGTCACTTAAAATTTAACACATGCTTATTTATGAAAATCTTAAAAAATGTGGTGAAACCACTGGAGAAGTTCATTACAATTATTTTTTCTGCATTGGTTTTATTTTTATATAGTTATAAGCATGATGTATATATAATATGTATCCTTTGTCACTTGACATCATATAAAAAATGGATTCCATGTTATTACAACAGTTTTCCTAATCATCCTTTTAATCGCTACACAATATGCTTCCACAATTTACTTAATCATTTCCTCCACTGTAGAATCTTTAATGCTGTTTCTAAATTTTTTAAATTACAAATAAGGCTGCGATAAGTATCTTTTCATATAAAGCTTTTATGGAAATTAGGATGATTTCCTTAGGATAGATTCACAGGAGAACTACTTTGGAAAAAAAAAAAAAAAGACATATTTAAGGCTCTTGGCACATTTTGCCAAATGGAATCCTGAAAGGGGAACCCATTTATTTGTTGGGGTGAGTCTGCTGGTTGGGGTAAGAGGACATGGCAGTCTCACCCAGGCCATTGAGAGTTCCCACGCTGTCCACCATCCAGCGGCTGATGGTGTGGTTTGCTAACGAGTCGAACATGCTGCTCAGAGCGCTGGCGCCAGCCGCAGTGCCAATCAGGTACTCCAGGATCAGGTTCCAGCCAATGAAAAACGCCACAAATTCCCCGACAGTGACGTAGCTGTAGGTATAGGCTGACCCAGTGGTCTTGGGGACGCGGACTCCGAACTCTGCATAGCAGACGCCTGCATGGGACAAGCACACGTGGGTGGTGGACTTCAGGAGAGGAGCTAACCTCTTCACCAAGAGGTTTAACCATCTTGGGTACGAAATACTGGGAGCCTCTGCGATCTTAGAACAAACACCTGAAATTTACATATGTATAGGCATAAAATTCAAGGCCAATTCTAACTTCTTTCAATGTCAGCTCCGAAAAACTTTTAACCTGAATGTCTGGGAAGGCAATCAGAAATAATTCTAATGAACTATTGGTAACTGTTCTTTATTTAGAAAAATTCCTATTTGTTGTATATGTCTCTGTGATGTTCCGTAGATGTCAGAGATGCTGAATGAAGGCCTAGGTCATTATGACCTCTGCACTTCATGGTTACATTATGTTAACATTCTTCTCTTTCATTTTTACATATGACGGAAGGTGCTCCTCATTTGAGAATGAGGAGAATCCCAGGATCCTGGGTTCAAGCTGTCTGTGACAATTTTGTACTGTATGTGGGGGGTGGGGTTGACAAAAAAATGCAAATCTAAGTAAGTGACTAGTTTTTAACAAGGAAATTTAGCAAGTGGAAAAGATAATTTAATGAACATTTATAGGGGGCGCACTATGTGCTTGGCAGGGTTCTAAATGCTGGGAATAAAAAACGCAAGGGAGACGTGAACCTGACCTCAAGGGGAGATATACCAAAAAGTCAGTGTCCATGAGAGGCTGTATAAACTTAATAATACAGAGGCATATGGGAATACAGAAAGCAGAGAGGAGAGACATGTGCATCAGCTGGTTTTGAGGTATAGGGAAAAATTAACTGGGCAAAGAAGGTGGAACATGAAGTGAAGACATGGTGGGTGTGCATTCTGAAGAACTTGGGTGGAGGGGAGTGTGCAGGAGGGGACTGAGGGCAGAGGAGCCTGGAGAGGTAAGTAGAAGCCATGTGTTTTCCAAAGTGGGTCAAGACCCACTTCCACTAGAATCATCTATTCAATCATAATTTTAGGGATGAGGATCAGGAATCTATGTTTTCTCAAGCTCTCCTCTTACTATTGAAAAACACTACCATATTCCCTCTTTCTTTGATGGAATTATAGATCAAATTAGGAAGAGACTGGGATTATGCCAAGCTTCTGGGAGTTGGGAGCATTTCCTACATCATCCTGGGAAGTCTGGGTGTGAGGCCAGCGGGTGGGGTGCCAAGCCAGATGACAAACATAGGACGGCTTGAAGAAAACACACCAGGAATGGGATGTAGGAAGGATTTCAAGGTAAACTTGACCTTTGGTCCCAATTTTCAGGGCCAATACTGAGGTCCTCTCATCACAAATCAGGAAGTAAAATCAGTGCAAGGAAGCTAAAGCAGAGATGTCAGAAGCCAGGACACAAATGAATGATTAAAGTTGATGCAACATCTCTTTTCCTACCCCTTAGAGCTGTCAGCTCTCAGGATGTCTGTGTGGACCAGCACTGGACCAGCGTGGCTGTGCTCTTGTCTCAACTCTGCCTTGACCCTGCTCATTCCTTTATATTCTGTTTCCTTTTTTGTAAAATAAAGGAATTCGATAAGGATGTCCTCTTAAGGGTATTCCAACTCTGACACTCAAGGATTCTACTTGTTTCATTGGATTTTATAGATTTTGCTGCTAAATATATTAGGCATATTTTCCCCTTACATCGTTTACTATATTTTTCTATATATGGAGACATTCTCAGGGCTAGCAAAGCCACCAGTCTCTGCACTGAATAACCTAGGCGATTCTAGGCCCCTCATTTTGAATTCCTATGTCGATCCCCTTGCCCCTTTGTAAAACAGTTCTCCACCTCCTTCCTGGAGGTCTGTCAGTTGTTTCTTTTTGTTGCTGTCACAGGGATTACCTTGAGCAGGCAGACCACCTCCTTTTCTAAATTGCTGTTTTCAACACCTGTTCTTTAAATTGTTAGAATGAGTCTAAAATTAAGAGGAGTTATTCTCTGAAGGAAGGGCTGGAGAATTTTTCTGTGAGGAAAGAGTGTATAAGTGCTGAGTATGAGGACCTGATAGTGTTTTCTTGAATGCTTGAAGGAACTTTTCTGTTTTCATCTCCTAAAGAGAGTTGGGTTTGCAAATATACATTAGGTTGCCCTTTTAGTGTGGCGTGAGGAAAGGATTAGGAGGCAATCCGAATTCTACTCTTTGGTGTAGGATCCACAGCTTTACCCAATAAGTTTGATATCCTATGAGTTTCTTCTCTTCACCCTCTTTACTCCTGATAGTGCACAAGTCTTGTAAATTGAAGTTTCTCAGCCAGTGCTTTCGAAATTGGCATTAAATTTAATTTGGAGAGCCATTATTATGAAGTTTGGGCAATCAGTGTTTCTTTCCTTAATTTGATCTGCCAAATTAGATGTAAAAATACCCAATTCACCATCAGAACCCACTCGCCAAGGATAGTTGGCAAATAGCCAAGTCTTCCTTAGGTCATGTGAAGGAACCCATGCATTGCTGTCCAATGGCAGAGCCAGAGGCCCTGCGCAGGGCACGAGCGTATGAAGTCAGTTACTTAGTTCCCAAGGTCCTGCTTAGATTCTGATAGCTGAAGTTTGGGAAGAATAGTGGGAAAACCAATTGGACACTAACCGGCTAAGACAATTCTGCTCCTAGAGGCCAGTCTTTTGGACATTTTGTAAAGGATTTTATTTTTGCATCTTTCTGATTTATTTGCATGCAAGAATCCAGGATTTTAGTGGGCACTAGAGAGTATCCAGCCTGACACTGAAGCTCAGTGGTGAGGAATGATTTCAACCCCAAATGTCCTGAAAAAAACCAGAAAATATTGTCAATCACTCAACTTTTTAAAAATATCTGGTGTGTCAGAGAGACATATTCAAAGGTATCTTTCTATTTTCAATAAAAAAGAAAAACCAAAGGGAAACCATGGTTTTTATCCTAGATTGTTTAATAACTGAGTATCTAAGGGCAAGTTACTTACCTAACATGGGTAAAGGGAGGGGGCCAGATAGATAAACTTTAGGGTCCCTTCTAGTGCTATCATTCTTTGGTTTCACAGTTAGAATCAACTTTCAGTCATTTGAGTCAGTGGGGGCAGCCCTGGAGAAAAAACAGCAAACCAGTAGTTCTCAGCAAAAGTGATATTGCTGCCTAGGGATGTTTTGGAAATCTGTGGGGGTGCCCATCATTCTCATGATGATTGTGGACACCTGAGGCATTGAGGAGGGAGGAGCCTGTGTGGTTAGACATTCTAACAGAATGTTAGACATTCCCACAGAATGAGGCATTGTCCTGTGTCTTCCATAACTCCTGAGGGTCCCAATGGACCTGTTTATAAAAACAGATTTATAAAGTATAAAAACCTGTGCATAATTTCTGAGCCTGAATCTATCTCCATTTTATATATTAACACATTTTTATAAAAATGATATTATATACATTGAATTTTCCAGGGCTACAACAATTGGGTAAATTGAGGGACATTTGTGATTTGTTTGGAATTTCCCAATTGTTGGCCATTATTTTGGAAAACCATATCATCAAGAGTAACATGACTCATGGTCTCTGGACATCAAACAGCACACTTGTGTGTTGCGTAAATTTACACATTTACACAACAGCAGTTGTATAAATACAGCAGATTTCTGATAAGTGCATTATGTCTCTTAATGTGCTTATGCCTCGGGTTAAGTACAATGAAATGTTATTTTTACTAGAAGTGACTTTTCTTTCATCTAACTTCCATACTCATGGCATATTGATTTTTTAAAAAATTAAGTTTGTAGTTCTGGAAGACAGTGGAGGTTTCCTCAAAAAGTTAGAAATAGAACTACCCTGTGATCCAACACTGCTAGGCATTTACCCAAAGAATACAAGAATACTAATTCAAAGGGATACATGCACCCCAATGTTTATAGCAGCATTATCTACAATAGCCACATTATGGAAACAGTCCCAGTGTCTGTCTTTAGAGAAAAACAAAGACCATATGATTTCAGTCATATGTGGAATTCAAGAAACAAAACAAATGAGCAAAGAGAAAAAGAGAGAGAGGGAGAGAGAGAGAGAGAGAGGCAAACCAAGAAACAGACTCTTACCTGTAGAGAACAAACTGAGGGTTACAGAGGGGAGTTGAGTGGAGGGATGGGTTAAATAGGTGATGGGGATTAAGAAGTGCACCTGTTATGATGAGCACTGGGTGTTTTATGGAAGTCTTATTGTATACCTGATTGTGTTGTATACCTGAAACTAATATTACACTCTATGTTTTTTTAATGAAGATTTTATTTATTTATCTGACACACACACATGCACAGAGCACAAGCAGGAGGAGTGGCAGGCAGAGGGAGAAGGAGAAGCAGACTCCCTGCTGAGCTGAGAACCCCATGTGAGGCTTGATCCCAGGACCTTGGGATCATGACCTGAGCTGAAGGCGGATGCTTAACTGACTGAGCCAACCAGGTGCCCCTATCCTGTATGTTAACAAACTGGAATTTAAATAAAAACTTAAAAAAATAAAATTTAATGTTAATGTCTATTAAAAATTGTGTAGGAAGATAGCATTATCTCTAGTTTGCATTTTAAGGTAGCAAAGGAAGAATTTCAAAGTATTTATTATCTGAAGTCAATTTGGTATACTAGGGTGGGGAATCATTATTCTAAATGAGAGAAAAATTTATAACTATTCCCTATTCAATTTAGTAATGCATTAAAAAATTTCTTCCCCTGGGGTTATCTTCTGAGTCATATTTGCCTTATGCTATTATCAAAGTGATTCTGTATCTCTTGGCTAACCATCAAGTGATTGGAGAGGGAGAGACATATTGATTCCAAAAGTGTAATTGCATACCTGGAGAAAATCAACATGAAGTGCAATGTTGGGGTACAGATGGCCATCATGAGTGACCGCCTGCTGCAGACCATTGGGTGGAAGTTTCCCAATGGAGCTGTTCAGAGATGGCAAGTCCTGATCCCTGACAAATACAGAGGATTCATTTGAGCAGAACAAGAGGGAACAGAGTGATTTCTCATGGCCTGCAACTCAGATACCCTTTTCAAATGATCCGCTCTTTAAGTATATTATGTTTATAATATATATTTTGTCACTTCCCTATTGTTTTATTTCTATACCCAGGACTGTTTTTGGTTAAATTGACAAACTGCCAGCCTAAAGAGAAGTCAAACTTAGGAATTACGCATTGAAAAGAGGCTTGAGATAAGATAGCAAGGGGATTCGGTATTTGAAATATTCTCTATTGATCTCCTCTTGAGTGCCGTAAGTGATGTATAATTCGGAGTTATGAGAAATTTGGTCCTTTTCAGTGTGAATGTCTTTCCAACTCAGAGAGTCTGTGCTTCTGTCCCATACAGGTATAATCAACGCGCCTTACACTAAGTACTCCCAGAGAGCCCACCTATGATGTTGACCTTTCCAAACTGTGCTCAGTATGATGCCTCCAGTAGTCAAAATAATTACTGTTTGTGCCTCCCACCACTCATAGCCTGCTCTGCCTCTCCTTTACTCTCTTAGAACCATCTTCTCCATCCTAGGAAGGTGTAAAAGAGAAAGATCCCCCTGGGAGTAGGTGAAAGACAAGGATTTCTCCATTCAAGAACTCTATTTCCCTTCACATTCCACTAAAGAAAGCCATTAGCTACACCAGTACTTTTTAAAAGTGTGCTTTTAAAGTGTACTTTCACCTGGAGAGATTACATCTAGAGGTTATTCACACATGAATTCCAATTACTCTACTTAAATAGACACTTTCCCACTAACAGGTAGTTTAACTTATTGACTAATTCCCTAACCTATCTATCAACTAACATACCAATTTCCTACAATAACTTCTGACTTCCTAGTTTCTTTTAAGTGACACCCATTGTTGTTTTTAAAAAAGATTTTACATTATTCTATCTTATTTTATTTTTTAAAAGATTATTTATTTATTTATTTGGCAGAGAGTGAAGGAGAGAGAGAGAGAGAGGGGTGTCACAAGTAGGCAGAAAGGCAGGCAGAGAAAGGGAAACAGGCTCCCTGCTGAGCAGAGCCTGATGTGGGGCTCAATCCCAGGACCCTGAGATCATGACCTGAGCCAAAGGCAGAGGCTTTAACCCACTGAGCCACCCAGGTGCCCCTATCCTATTTTAGAGAGAGAAAGCAGGTATGGTAAGGGGCAAAGGGAGAAGGAGAGAGAATCTCAAGTAGACATCACACTGAGTGCAGAGCCTGATGCAGGGCTCAATCATATGACCCTGAGATCATGACCTGAGCCAAAACTAGAGTCAGATGCTTAACCAACAGAGCAATCCAGACACCCCGAAGTGACACATGTGGTTAAGTACCTACGCTGTTAGGCCCCGAAATGAATACCAGAGACAGAGATCTCCTGACCTTAAAGCATCTATATTCCAATCAGGAAAGAGTTTGATAAACAGATGATTCCACATAGCCAGTATTTAATACCATATAGTATTTATGAGGTGCTCTGGGAGCCCGGGGGGGTGAGCAGTTTTTAGATAACACAGTGCTTCATTGCTGGGGAAGTCGGGATGAAGGGTAAGCTTCTGATCACCTATCGAAGGGTCAGTTGGGCTTTTCCAAGCAAAACCAGATGGGTAAGGGTGGTCTCAGGCAGATGGAAGAGGGTAGCTGGAATGGCACATGCGGGCTGCTCTAGAGATTGAGGAGGATGAGTCTGCAGAGGTGAACTGGGTTCAAGTGATTGAGGGAGTGAGACCTTTTTAATAAATTGGGGGAATCTAGCTGAAAAAATCCACCCAGTTCGTCTACTTCTGTAGTTTTAAAGCTTTGTCTTGGTTGTAAAACCCTCTTTGTGCACATAGTGCTTTTTGATAGTCTCATATGAAAATAAGTAAAACCAGTGGCTCTCTTTGAGGAGGGGGTGGGAGGCCTGAGGCTGGTCCGCTCAGGATCCCCCTCATCCCATATTTTCCCGAAGCTCCGACCTTCTTCCGTGGACTCACAGGGTTGCACTGAGCATGTGCGGGGAGGGGGGGATGGGTGTCAACTGTTTATTGGGGTTGTTCTCTTGATGGTTGATGTGCCTGAGCCCCAGACCTGAAGCTGTCCCTTTGAATAATGACAGAGATTAATGGCTAGAATCAAAGCCTACTGATATGCAGTCCTAGGACTTTCCAACTCATTCATCCAGTCAGAACACTTATAAGGTTCGATCTCTACGCATCCATGTTAGCTTTCCGACATTTAGAGGTGAGGAGGAAGAACACAGTTCCTTTGTTGTGGGCCTTATGCTCTAGTGGACAAGACAGACAAGAAAACCAACAATTATAATAAAATAACAGAGGAGATATTCACTGCAGGGGTTGGGGGAAAATGCAGGTGTTGCTTTAAAGAGCTGCAAAGTTGAGTTCTGAAGTAAGGTCTTGGGATAGCCAGAAGGACTTTCCCTTGGGAAAGAGGGTATCTGGAGATGAGTAAAGGGGTGGAGAGGGGTCTCCAAGAAGACAATGTGCCAACACTGCATCTTTATTTAGACGTCTGGGATCTGTAACATTGGTAGTGTTGCTCAGAGGGTCAATCGGGCTGTCTTGGGTGACTGGCCAAAGGTCACAGATAGCAGGTCTGAGCAGTTACTTTGAACACATTATCTATCAGTGTTCTCAGTCATGAAGTCAGTTACTTCTGAATACCAGTTAGCTGCCATCTCCCAGACACAGGATGGAATCAGCCATTGGACTGAACCAGTGCACCCCACCAATTAGGCCCAAACCTGTCTTCACCAAACAGCATTTAACATGATGGTTGTTACTCATTTCCTTCTCATTTTGTTAGTTTTCTTAAAACATCTTTGTTCTGTTTATAAATTCACAGCAGGGCTAAGACACGTTTTCTATACTGCGGTGGTTGGTAGCACTGCTTAAATGCGGATTGGGAGTGGGCTGTAAGGAGAAATCACAGGACCTCAGAGAGAAATAGAGTGTGAATTCTCTTGGAAACATTTGTTTTGTTTGTGACACCGAATTCCAGATGGTAAGCAGTGAAGTATCCCCCGTCACTGCTGTTCCCCTTGAGAAGCAGGTTGCTGGGTTCTCAGAAACCTCTCTTCAGCCCCCTGGCATGTGGGAGCTTGCCATCTTGCACCCGGTTCCTCTTCCCAACACTCTTGATTAGCGGAGAAAATTGTCTATTTTTTTCCCCGGGAGGAATTCATCAGGCTCTCTCTCCCTCTCCCTTCTCTGCTTCTGTCTCATCTACCTTACTTTACTAACCTTGCTCACTCTGTCACCTGCCAGGGAAGCCCAGGCAATTTTAACAAATGTGTCTGGAAGAAAAGCAATTTGTCTGGCAACGCCTCTTTCTTTGCGTCTAAGAAGACACTTGTAATTTTTCTGTCAAAGCAGGCCCTAGGTGGACAGGAAGAGCCTGTATTTAGGGGAAGGGCAGCATCAACAATCATGGTGTGTGTGTGACACTGTTCTTTACAGAACCTGACAGGGCTTCAATTAAGTTGGGTAGGGAACAGAGGGTTTGCAGGGGCCCCAAACCAGAGCACTGATGTATCAACACGTACATGGGAAGGAAGGAAGCTGTTCTCATAGTCAGAGAAGTGACCCCTGAGGCAGGTCAAGGAAGTTTAGTAATTTACTGATTAAATGTGACCAGACTATCTGTTGATTTTCTTCTCTATATCTCCTTCCGTGAAAATATTTTAGAGCTCATTGGAGGTACAATTTCTACAGCATGATGAATTAGAATATTGTATCATTTGGTCATGCTATCTTTAATATCATTAGTGTACACTAGTTTATTTTGTTGCTTTATCAAATGATGATGAAAATAATGCTCATGCTGTTGCTTTCAACTAAATGACCCACAGGGTTAGCTGTTCCTGGAACCCATTTGACCTGGATTGGTCCCTCTTCATTGCTGTGGCGGCAGGTGGGCTGGGGTTGCCCTTTTCTCTGCTCCTAACATTTTTATGTCGGTGACCTTAGGTCAACGTCAGAGGCAGTCTTGGAGGGAAAAAGATGTTACAAAAGAGAAAAGCACCTTTTTTTTTTTTTTTTTTTTTTCATCTACCTGTGCTAGGCACATTGTACATGGTTTTTCATCTCATGCTCTGGTCAGCTGTTCGCAAATGCTGAGGCCACCATCAGCAGCCCGTCTCTGCTTTAGGAGAAGCAGTGAGTGTCATAGAAACCGCCCAGTCTCTGGAGAGAGGTCTGGAGAGTGCTTGTGACAACTAAATGAGATACTGCATGCAGATCCCTTTGCCCGGTGCTTGGCACAGAGCAAGTGTTTACTAAATGACAACTATAATTAGTACTAACTGTGGCCTTGAGTAAGGCATCCAATTCACTGAGTGTTACTTTCCCCATCTGGAAAGCGGCAACGGTGATCCCTGCTAGGGCTTTGTTACGGTCTGTAAAGGAACACATGCACTGTTCTGTCATGCAGTGGACCCTCCTCCAGTGGGAGCCGTGGCGATCATTACAGAAGAGGAAAGGGAACCGCACAGACTTTCTTAGCAGTAGCCTCCTGACTGTTCATGCAGAACCCTCTGCCTTGTGGGTGGGATCAAAGGGGTTGAAACAAGAATTGTTGGCAGACGGTTTTAGAGGCTCAGCCTTGGCAGGGATATCAGAAATCATCTGAAGTCTAGACCAAGCCCTCTGTGTGCCCAATTCACTTCTAAATCAGAACCCGGGAAAGTTCCTTCTTAGGTTCTAAATATTTAATCTGGAAGCATATGTTCTCTTTTCCAGGTCCAGTTAGAGACTGTGAGGGTGGAGAGAAATTTCCCATTGACTTGCTCAGCCTTTCTGCAGGAGGCCTCCAGCCCTTGTTCGAGGATTCTGACAACTGAGCTAGAAAGGCTTTGTGCAGAGAGGACAGAACAGGACTAACGTGCCAGCTGGCGATTCTCAAGCACCCAGATATTTTTCAGCTCACCACACTCCAGGAGTAGGCAGTGCCCCCATGTCTGAAGCTGATGAAAAGGGTGCCAGCAAGGGCAGACATAAGAATTTTCTGTGAAGGGACGAAGCCATTCCTTCCTGCCCTGAGGATTTTGTGGTTGGGGTTAAAGCAGAGTGCCAGGACAGCATGCCCCAGCCCTCGTGTGACTCCTCAACCCATCTGATGCGCAGGGGGGTCCGGGTTCCCCTGGGAGGGGCTGCCTTCCCTGCAGATGTCTGGGAGTGTGAGACACAGCGGATCTCTCATGGGCCTGGATATGTTCCCTGTGGAGGACATTCCTAGAGATCTGAGCCACCCTCCATGAAAGAGGGGTGCCATCTCAGCTTCTTCCCAGACGGGGCTAATATGCAGGAAGGGCAAAGTGAAGATGGGCACTGGTGTACAGAGCGGACGCTGGGCATGTGCAAATCTCCTGAGCCGCCGCGCACTGAGTCGGCTTCGTACCAGACCCCCCTAGGGCGAGGGCCGATGCTTGGTGTCACTCCTCTTTTATCTCATGGTGGTCATGCCTCACTCATTTCAAGCACCTTTTTCAGTGCACAGAGTTGAGGCTGCTTAAATATCTCTTCCTCCGAAGGTGTACTTCGTCGTGGGGGCCTGTTTAACTTCCTTACAGCTCTTAACCACAATTTGTAGCTATATGTATTCATTTACTTGTTTTCTGAGTCATCGCCTCCTTGCATGTTTTGAAGCACAATCGTCTTGAACTGTGCTGTCCTGGTAGAGATGAGAATTCCTCTTGGGAAAATACCTTAGGATCCAAAAAATGCTCTTTGTACAAAGTTCATCTGGCAAAAGTGTGGATAGGAGGCAGGCCTGCTGGGTCTTTTGCTAGGCATGCACGGAGGGGCGTCAGAATCTGAAACACGGATGCTCATTTGCATTAAGAACACATGGAGCCTTGTTAGGTTGGAGAGCCGGCAAATAGTGTGGGAGTGGTGATAAGAACATGAGCAAAAGGTACTGAGCATTTGTCACGCACACTGGCTATCCTAAGCACATTTCATATGCACTCTTCACGAGATGCTTCTGATGCAAAGCTGTTATTATTTCCAGTTACAGTTGACAAATCCAAGACCTAGACAGGCTATTGGGACTTCCCGATCTTTCCCACCTCACAGCACACACCCAGAGAATGGTCACCTTGGGATGGCTCTGATGAAGAGGTCAGTATGCACAGGATGAGGCAGCGGTGAAGCCTAGGGCCTCTGCCACCTTCCAGCTGTGCCGAGGGCCGAGTGAGGGATCAGTATCATGGCACAGCTATAACTTTTGGCAAACTCGTTTGGGAGGGTCTAGGTTAAGTACATTTCCCAAGTCACACAAGTAGTAAATGGCAGAGCAAGGCTTGAAGTGCGCTGGATCCATTCTGGAGGCTGACCCCAACTGGCACCTTGGTGCTACCTGGGATTGGAAAGTGCGTGTGTGTGTGTGTGTGTGTGTGTGTGTGTGTGTGTGTTGAGACACTGGATGTGTCTATACAAATCTTTCTCCTCCCTGGGTTCTTTTTTTACTCTCCTATAGGCAATTGAATCTGAACTGTTCATTTTGTGGAGAAGGAAAGTGAATTCAAGAGGTGAGGGACTTGCCTAAATGTCCTGAGCTGCCAAAGAACAGAGCTGGAATGGGGGCTCGGGTGTCCTGACTTCTGTTTCAGGCCCTGTGGTCCCCATTAGTGCTCAAGATGATTTCACGTGTGCCTGTATGGTTTCTTTGTACGGATGTCGCAGGGTTCTTTCCTGCGTTCTGCAGCACATCCGCCCTGATGCTGAGCCCTAAGCAGGGGGTCAGTCTCTCCCACAACACACTAGCTGCTCTTGACATGCGCTGTCCACTCTCCCAGGTGCCGTAGAAGATGTGAAAGGAGCCCAGGTTCCCCTTGGTTTGTTGGAGAAAAGCTCATTTCAGAATCATCAATTTAAGAGACTTGTAAAGTTTCATTAAAGTGAGCTCACCTTCTCTGAACTGGTAATTGACATCCTTCCTACAGGGCTGTCAATCCAGCTCTGTGTAGAAGGCTTACAGGAACTTAACAACACCCTTCTCACTGCTGACAGGTGGCAGGAAAACACTGAGCTTAGAATGCACTTTCATGACCTGGGTTATAAAAGTTATGATCTAGAAAACCGCTCAACTCATCAATAGAATAAGGTGGGCTACAAGATCTTTTGAAACCCCAGTGAGAGGGAAGGGCTTCTTGATATGCCTGATTCCCTTTGGTGAGCTCTTAAATTTGGGGGCACAGGTCTGCATGAGGCAGCTTGGGGGTTACAGCCTCTGGAGCCAGCAGAATCAAAGTTAGATTCAACCTTGGCCACTGACTACCTTAAGGAACTGGGCAAGTCACCTTACCTCTCTGAGGGTTACTCAGTTTTGTCATCTGCAAAATAAATATACAATGTCAGTTTTCAGGATTTGGTGGAAGAGTTACACTGCTGTGTGCAGCTAGTGCCAGACATGTCAGAAGTCCCAGGGGTTTAGCTGTTATGATTAATAAAATGTGGACACTAATAGTCACCCAGTAGGGAGACTGAAAGCATTAAGTGCATGGTGCCTGGAGCACAGTATTGGATTAATAATAATAAAAACAATACCAGTAATAATGACTTACATTTACCAAGTGCTTATTAAATTATACCTTAGAGACTTTATAAATGTTGAGGGTAGTTGCTATCATTATCAATATTACGACATAGAGCTATGAGTTTGGACAGTATTTTGGAGAGCTATTTTTCTAGAGGCTTGAACACTGGCACGCATCTGTTTGTCTTTGCACTTCCTCTCTACCCTTTCAGTGTTCCTGCCTCTCCCACAGCCAGTGTGGTTCAGAGCAGAGCTCCGATATGTTTGGGTGAACAATGAGACGCAAGCTTGTGGAATGAATGTGTGATCCTTGATCCCTGAGAATGACTAGCCATGCAAAAGGGCCAACTGTCCTGTGTTCATCGCTCTAGTCACTTTGAGGAGGGGAGAATGGTCTGTTCTGCAAAAAACAAAACAAGGGAACTTAGCAAATTATCTAAATAGACTTAGAATCTTTAGAAATCTTCTTTGGTCATGAGAATCCAATGTGAGATGAATACTGCAATGGGCAGATTCTACTTAGGCTTTGTGAAGACCCAGCTAGGGAGGAAGCTGGGGAGCTCTGCCTGTGGGAAAGGCATCTGCCTGATGGAGCACTGCTCCCCTCACCACCTCCCCAGAGATTCGGTTCCCATGGTCTCACCTGATGATGGATTAGAAGATGCCAAATAGCAAATGAAGAAGGCAGGAAGCACAGATTAGAAATTCTAGTGACAAACCATAAACTAAGAATGCCAAGAAAAATGCTACTCAGCCTGATGGCCTGAATTGCCTTTTAGATGCTTGGGTTCAAGGATCCCAGAGGCAGCTTGCTGAAACGGAAGAGCATGAGCTTTGGAAACCTGCATTCTGAGGTGAGAGTTCTTGACCCTGC
Organism: Mustela nigripes; assembly: GCF_022355385.1. Taxonomy (NCBI): domain Eukaryota; kingdom Metazoa; phylum Chordata; class Mammalia; order Carnivora; family Mustelidae; genus Mustela; species Mustela nigripes. The sequence continues at coordinate 125,156,498 of NC_081558.1, read as the reverse complement.
CACTATCAGCCTGCCCCTCAGGAAGTTACTTGAACCGCTGACTGTCTGCCTCCTCAGTTGAGGAAAGAAATAAAATCACTCTTCCCTCCACTGTGTTGGTGAGGATGGGAAGGAGCTGTTATGTGGGAGCTCCCCTGTGGTGTTTTGGACACGTAGATTTGTTTATTGTGGCGTTCTGTGGTGTCCCCTTTCCTGCTTCTACTTTCACTTTCTGTCACCAGAGCTGTGTTGTAAGTCTGTTATTCTAATGACATTATTTCAAAAATACTTTCATTGGTTCTGTCTTCTCAGCTAGAGAGAGCATTTATCCCTCTGCCACACCCTCCCTCGTCCACCCATGCCCACACCCTCTCCATCCTAAGCTTCCTTCCACTCTTGCTCGTGATCTCTCGCCTGTTCTGTACAATACGTGCATAACCAATGTCTCCACCTCTACTCTCTCCCCACGGTGTTACTACAGCATGGTTCTGGCTGTGTCACTGAACTTCTCCACTGACAGAATGATCTCTTGGTCTATCCTGAGGGGCAGGCCTTCCTGCTTGGCCCCCAAGTCTCTCCTCCAAGAACCCACTTTGTTTAATGAATGATCCTGATGGGCCATTTTAGTTAGGGGACAATAGTCTGTGGAGAATGGCAGGGATGAAATTGTAGAGAGATAGAGACAGAGACTCCATGGGAACAGAGACTCAGAGTTGGCACAACTAGGAAAAAGTAAGTTTCACAACTCCCTATTGAGATATTGAAGGGGACTCTAGATTTTCCAATTCTACATTACAGGGAATCAGGGACAATTCTACTTAAACATTTTAGGACAACTTGATCTCAGCAGGCTGGAGGGCTTAAAAGTTGGGCATCCACTCTAGATGTGGGAGTGACAGACAGTTCCTTTCTTTCCCCTCAGCAGAGCTCCTCTAATACTGGAGTTGACAATATATGCAGTCAGAAGACTACACTTCCTACCCTCCCCTGCTGTGGCCAAGTGTTCCAGTTTCAGCCAATGTAAGTTACAGAGAAGGACTTATGAAAAAGTTTCTTAAAAAGAACACAGAAATATGGGAAAAGACCTGCCTCAACCTGTTCTCCTTCCTGTCTTCTGGAACTCGGATACACTGACTGGAGCTCCAGCAGCCTTCTGGGATCTTGAAGTCACCTTAAGGAGGGAAGCCGAGCATCCTTTATGGTAGAACACAAAGATGGAAGGGTCTGAGTCCCCATGACTGCAGAGCCACAATAGCAGCCTCCTTCCAGATTCTTTCTACACAGGAAAGAAGTGATATTGTTTCTCATTTTTGCTTTTCTGTTGTATGTGATTGATCTGACCCTAATCTGCTAATACAGTGGCAGATGAGCAAAGTGATTTTGTGGGCTCTGGAATCAGTCTGCTTTCACTCCATTCCTTGCTCTGTCACCTCTTAATCAGGTGCCTTAAGCAACTTACCAAACTTTTTACGAGCCTCCATTTTCTCATGTGTAATGTGAGGACAATGACACCACTTATCACATAGAGTTGATATGAGGGTTAAATAAGTCCTAATGTGTTGAACACTTAGGACTCTCAGTACATAGTAAGTGCTCAGTAAATGTTAGTTGCTGCTGTTGTTATTACTATTAATGCTACTACAGTTGTCATACTTACCCATCAGATTGGGTGTTCATCTTCATCCATAAGCAATGGGTCCTTTAGAGTAGAAAAAATTTATTTGTTTTTGGGAGTGCCTCAGAACTGGTAGGTGGTGGGCACACAATACAGTTTTACTGAACCACATCGTCTTAGATTTTTGTCAACTATTTCTTATGAGTAATGATGAAACTCACTGGTTTTGTGGATCAGACTGGGGACTGATGCCCTGTAAGCACACTGTCACTTCATCCCTCCTAAAACAATCTGAGATTCAGGACTAAAGGGTTATTGTAGGATGTGCATGAGCTTAGGAGTCATTCAGAACTACATTCTATTTAAGGTTCAAATTTGATAATCTTAAAAGAGAACTGGAAATAAGCTTCAGAAAAAGAATCAAAGCAGGCAACCTTACTCAAGTTGTAGGAGGCTCGTAGGGCTTTGAGTGGCCAGATGTCACCGGCATGGTGGCTTTGCTCTGTGTTTCATCCTGAGTCAACAGAATTAGAGAACCTCTGGAAGCCATCCCGCTTTCGTCCCTCGGTCTCTCAATATGGTTGTAGGTGGGAACCAGGAAGAAAAACAATTTCCCCTATCTCGTTTATTTAATCTGGTGTATTCAAAGAGTTTTTAATGTTTGGTATGAGCATGGGGTCTGGTTGTGACCTGCTGAACTATTAAAGAGTAGATAAGACCTTATGGACCGAGGGTAAATGTTGCACCACAAGCTGCTTCCTCTGATAAGTTTCCCTCCACCTGCAATAGGGCTGTGGGCAGTAATGATGTTGATTAGTAGGAGGAGCTTGGGAGGTTCCTGTAACTTTGGCTCTTGTCAAATTATAGAGGAAGTGGCTCTCTGTCTTAGATTTGTTTCATGGTATAAGCTAGTTCGCAGGACGCAGGAGATGATGCCATAGGACCAAGAAAATCTCTTAAGAATCTGCTAGCCAAATAATTTATATTCTAACATATGCTTTCTCTTTTTGTAGGTCATAGCTGAAGCAGGAGTTAAGTTTTGGTGCCAATGACAGAGTAGTTCTTAACCCTGGCTGCACATTGAAATCCTCTGAGGCTCTTAAAAAGAGACCATTCCCCGGGTTTCACCCCAGGGCTAGAATCTGGGGTAGGGCCTGGGCATTAGCATTTTAAAAAGGAAATATACAGGAATTAATAGAAAACTAAAAGATTAGTCAGAAAGCGGGAGAAAATATTTACAAAATCACATATGTAATAAAGGAATTGTATCCAGAATATATAAGGAAATCTTAAAAGTTAATAATAAGAAAATGAAGAACCCAGTTAAAGAATGGGCAAAAGATTTGAACACTTCACCAAAAAAGATGGATGGCAAATAAACACATAAAAAGTTATTCAAAATATTAGCAACTAGGGAAATGCAAATGAAAACCACATTGAAATATCATTATACACCTTTTAAAATGCAAACAAACAAAGCAGCAAGAAAAAGCAACACCTGACAATTCTGAGTGTTAGCAAGGAGCAGAACAACTAGAATTCTCAGGTAGAGCTGGTGGGAATGAAAAATAATACAGTCACTTTGGAAAAGAGTTTAGCAGTTTATTATAAAGTTAAACCTACACTTACCACACAATCTGATAATTCCACTCCTAGGTATTGCTCAAGAGAACTGACAACTTGTGTTCACATAAAAACCTGTATATAAATACTTGTAATGGTTTTATTTATAATGATCTCAGACTGGAACCAACTCAGTTCAACTAGTAAGTGGATAAATGTACTGTAGTATATCCATGCAGAGGGATCCTACTAAAAAATATAATGAAATAACCCAATGATATATACAATATGAATGAACGTTAGATGCATCATACTAAGTGAAAGAAATAAAATTAAAAGAGTATATACTGAATAATTCTATGTGTATAACATTCTGGAAAAGGCAAAAGTATAGGGACAGAAAACAGGTTAATGGTTGCCAGGGGTGGGGGTGGAAGAGAGGAGAATTGCAAAGAGATAACAAGAAGGAATTATTTGGGGATGATGGAACTCGTCTATATCTTGATTATGGTGGCAGTTATGTAATTGTGTCGGTCAAGCTCATAAAGTTGTATGTTTAAAAGGATACATTTTATTGTATGTAATTATATCAGTAAAGCTGACTTCTCTCCCTCAAACGATTCTTTAGGAAAAAAAAAATTCCCCAAGTGATTTAAATTCATAGCCAACATCGAAAGATGTTGTTGGTATAACAAATTTGAATCTAGGTTCTGGTATTTAAATTTAAGTTTTCTTATATGTGAAACTGAAGATAATAAAACCCACCTTGAAGAGATATTATGAATTTTTTTAATTTAAAGATTTATTTATTTTAGAAAGAGAGAGAGCGGACCTGTGGGAGGGGCAGAGGGAGAGGGAGAAAGACTCAAGCAGACTCCTTACTGAGTGTGAAGACTAATGTGATTCAGGGCTTGATCCCGTGAACCTGAGATCATGACCTGAGCCAAAATCAAGAGTTTGATGCTCAACCCACCACCCAGGTGTGGTGCAGAGATGTTATGAGTATTAAATGTGATAGTGTACAACAAGCTCCAAATACAGGATTTGACACACAATAATAACAACTGCTTATGTAGCACTATGTGCCAGGCATTGCCACAACACTCCCAGGCATCTCTAATCTTTACCGCAACTCTGTGAAGGAGATATCATTATGACCATTTTCAAGGTGGAGAAACTGAGGCTTAGAGAAATTATGGAACTTGCTCAAGGTCTCACAGCCAGCCAGTGGCCCAGCCCGTATCCAAGTATAATCTCTTTTTCTTTTTTTTTAAGATTTTATTTATTTGACCGACAGAGATCACAAGTAGGCAGAGAGGCAGGCAGAGAGAGAGGGAGAAGCTGGCTCCCCACTGAGCAGAGAGCCTGATGCAGGGCTCGATCCCAGGACCCTGAGATCATGACCTGAGCGGAAGGCACAGGCTTTAACCCACTGAGCCACCCAGGCGCCCCCCAAGTCTAAGCTTAACTTTGCTGACTACTATACCACTTCTGAAATCTCAATTTCAACATCCTGCTTTTTGGCTTCATGTCTACTGTTCTAGTGCACTTTCTCAGTATTTTCAATGGTGTCCTCATGGTTGGGCCAGGTTTTGGTAAGGCCAGAAGGAGAAAGGAGCATGTATTTAAAAGTCTGAAGGTAGAGGGGAGTTTGAATATTGTGATATGGAGAAGTGATGGGAAGTTTGGTCAGGGGAGATGAAATATAGCGATGATGATACAGGAGTGGAAAGAAGATAGCAGAGGGGGACTTCCCTCAGTTTAGTGACAAGGGATTACGGAATGAGAGGCCTGGTTGGAGGCACGTGTTATAAATATGCACAAATTTTTCACAAATTATTTTGGCCCGGGTTCTGCCTGGGAGCTATTGGAGAATTCTGGCTGGCCTCAGTTAGTGTAGAGAAATGTATGGATACAGCCACATGTTGAAAGGCAGGGGGGGGTCCTTGATTTGGAAAGAGGTAGGGTTTTGTTTTGGTGTCTGGTGCGGTGGTGAAGGCAGCAGCTACTGGGCAGTTCCAAGACCTTCAGTAGAGCTGGGCCAGTGGTGTGCTGGCAAATTCTCAACCATGGATTCTCTGAAACCAGGCAACACACCAGATTCTGTTGGGAGCACTTGCCAATTTTTGTGGTGTAAATACTCCTACTATAGTCAATTTCAGGGTAACAATGGAAAATTGGGGAGAGGTGTGCACAGTTATGGCTCTTGGCAGCTGGCACAAGCTGGTCCCAGCACAGCACTGGCTGGGTCAGTCTTTTGTCCTCCATGTAGGACAAATTCTGAGCTATGTAGTGCCACAAGCATCTCGGCAGGGGCCAGCCTTCCGGAATGCAACTGAGCCTTGTTCTTGTTTCTAAATATAATGTAACACTACAAAGGATAAAATGTGGGTGACTTATTTGTAGGACTCATTGTGGAATGGGAGATAGGGTCATAACAGAAGGGACCTAGAGGAGAGTGAGCAATCTGCATTAACTGGCCAGGACTCAGCTGTCTGGCCTATGCCTTTGGTGGGACCCCTGGTTATATGTCTGCTTTTTGTCCTACTATCATTAATTTGTTCTATATGCTAATACTTCTAGATCTATAAATTTATAGTAAGAATCTGGCACTTTCCTCCAAATAGTTTCTTTGCCAATAAGCTTGAAAACGATTGCCATTGGGTTAATAGCTTTTGAAGTATCCTCAGAATTCATCCATGTGAATAATTTATTTTCATCTATAAGAAACATAGGTTCTGAAGGAACCTCAACTATTAGGCTATTCATGCGTCTTAGAGATGACTTCAGGAAAACGGATACTTGTACAACCAATAGGGAAGTAAGCCTTGACAAGAGATAAATAAAATCAGTTTGGAATTACTTCCCTCATTAAGTTAAAATGATATAAACTTTCTGGTTGTGTGTTCCTGGGCTGTGCATCCCCTATGGATGAAGGCTAGTCTAGACAGACAATATTCATGTAGAACTTCCCTTGTGATGGTGTGCTTTTGTATACAGGAATCCTGATATATTTTCTTGCTGCTGAGGAAACGGACGAGGCCATGATGTTCCCTGCCTAGGAGCTGACCTACACGATCTGCCACCAAAACCCCAGCGAAATGCTTTTGCATTTACAACTCTCAAGAAGCAGGATGTGTTCTTTGTCCTTCTTTTTCAAATTATTATCTATTGACCTATTCCTGGGAAGATACTGTAGATCACAGATCAAGAAAAAAGGAGGGAAGAGGAAAAGGAAAATAGAGGAGCCTTTTCACAAATTATCAATATATAAGTCCCGGTGCCTTATGTAAAAAATGAGTTTTATGATTCTTTCCCAAGGAGAGAGGCAGCTATGGCTGAACTACCCCTGTAGAAAACAATCTGTTGAAGTGATTGTGGCAGATGGTGCTTTGTGATTCTCACGATGGCTTTATATTTCCTAGCTTGGTTTCCTCCTGCTTGGGGGTCACCATGCCAGTTTTTGGCTCATCAAATCCCAATCATATCAGATTTAGGACTTGTCATTTTGCTACCCTGCCTAGCCTTTATGTATTATTTATAATCCAGCTATATCCACCTCTCCACAAAGGGATTGACCTATCTTCCATTGAAAGAGAGAGTTATGATAAAAACGGAGCCATTAAGACATTACAGGGAATGAGAAGTTAGGAGGTGGTCAGACACCAGAATAATTATCTGTAACAAAAAACCGAAGAAAAAAGAAGCTACTACAGTTGAATCTTGAGCTCTCTGGCAGTGAAGGCAAGAAAGGAGCCTGATGACCCCTTTGCTGACACTTCATACTTCTCAGCACTGAATATTCTAGAGGAGTGGGATGAGAAGTAACAGACTGGCCAGTGCACTTTCCACAGGCCTTCCACTGTACTGAGACACTTACCTGATAATATGGATGCAACGGCTGCAATGATGAAGGACACAATGACACCGGGTCCTGCCATTTCCTTAGCCACCAGACCAGACACCACGTACATCCCCGTGCCCACGCAACTGCCAACGCCAAGTGAGATGAGGTCCATGGTGGTGAGCACCTGAGCTAGCTTGGTGCCATGGGCTGTGGTGGCCCCAGTTCCCTCCAGCATGGACTCCACTGGTTTGGTGCGCAAGATCCTGGAGTGCATGGCATACCAGGCGGCTCCCCACTGCACCCGCCGGGGGTCCAGGGAGGCAAGGAAGCCACTCATCCTGCGTGATAGGGTTTCGGTGAAGGTCAACTGACGAAAGAGGGTCTGTGGGAACCTTAGTGGGTGCTTCTGGAACTCATCTAGTGAGTAGGGATCTCCTTTTTAGGAAAGGTCCAGAGGAACCCAAAGCAGCCTTCTCCTGGGCATGAATGTCTGCAGGAAAAACACAGGAAAGAAGAAGATGAGACTAAGCAGGGACAAACGATCACTTGGAGACATGGTTGGAGGTCGATATACTGAACCGTTTAAATAGGTCTGTCTTGTGTACTCACAGTGCGGGAGGGTTGTATTCTCCTGTGTGTTACCTCAGGTCCTAAATAACAGTCTGTCATTTGCACTCTGTCCCTGAGTCATTCTGAAGAAGATGGTCTGAGTCAGGGCTCTGCCACTTACTGCTGAGGGACCTTGGGGAAGTCACCCTCCTTCCCTGTGCTTCAGTTTCAACTGTATAATGGGGTTAAGAAAACCTTCCACCTAGTGTTGATGTGAAGATTAGATTAGTATCTAAAAAGAGCCTAAGACAAGGCCTGGCACATGGAAAATGCTCACCTGGCCTGGCTCTGCCAAGACTTACCTTGCTGCTTCTCCTTGGTAGACCTGGTCTATGATTTTTGGACATATTCTTTGGGGGAAGAAACATCCTCATTTTTAAAATACAAAGATGTAAAATTAGATTTGTGACTTCTAAGGGGGACAATCCCACCCCATAGTGTTGTTTTGGAACTTTGCTCTCAAATAAAATAAAAAGTGTCTTGAGCCTTTTTTTTGCTCTCAAAGATTGAAGAAGAGGACGTGTTCTTGGCTTTGGTGGGTGAGCCCCAGAGATGCTAACTGGGTGGGAAGGTGTCATCCAGTTTTCCATGATCTCGCAGACATTCTTGTAGGTAAAAATTCTGCTCATGATAATTTGAACCCAAATGCTAATAGTTTTATGTATAAACACATGGGGTTTTCAGGGATGGTTTTAATATACATTGACTTTTCCAGGAATCCAACTATAGAGTAAATGGAAGGATGATTGTAAATTCTTTGGTTTGGAATCAAAAAGGAATTCTTCACTGCTTCAGGAACTCAAGGCCCCCTCTCAACACCACACATGGATCTCCCATGCAGCACACCTGTGACTGCCTGCCTGCCCTTTGGAAGCAGCACACGGACAGTGACTCTGTATACAGTGAAAGCATCTGACAGCTCCCTGGGTGCCCGCCTGAGTCTTTCCATACTCAAGTATGTTCTATACAGGTAGATTCATGCATTCTGCTTCAGGGTATTAAAAGGGGGTGGTCTAACAAAGCCTTTATTACAGAAAAGAGGTGCTGGTCTTCACAGAGCTGAGAACTATTATATTAGATGATTTCCCAAGTTTTGACAAGTTAGAGAATGCCGAGATGATATGAAGCTACTTTCTTTGGAAGCCAGAAGTTTTATACAGTTCTATAAAGACCTGCTCAGGTACAGCTGAACATTAATTCCAACTATGGTGCTGACCAGCCTAGGACATTCACATTTACAAGAAGTACCAGCCCATGTAATCTACCAATATTATTAATTAATACTTCCTAATGCCTAATGTAACATTTGTCTGCTTTTAAAGGCTTTACAAACACAACCTAATTAGAATAATCAGACAACATGAGGCAGTTTGGTTTACAGGGGTTGGGCAATGGACCTACTGGTTTGATTTCTTCCTAATTTTGATAGTGTTGTTTCATGCTGTGTTTTAATTCTTAACAACACCTCAAATATCAGTACATGTGGATAGTGCCATTGTATATGGCAGAGTTAGCAGTCTAGAGTGTCCGCAGTCTCTTTTCTCTCTTCTTTCCTTTCCTTTTCTTCTCCTTCCCTCGCTTCCATCTTTCCTTCTTTCTTCCTTCTTTCCTTCTTCCCTTCCTTCCTTCCTTCCTTTCTAAGATTTTGAGATTTGTCAGAAAATGTATCATATATATACCAGAGAGTCTGTAAGAACAATTGTTTTGCTTGAGCTCTTGTGAGAAATAATGTATATATCTATTTAATTTTGACTCAGCCAGCATATACCAAGTATCTGTTATGTGCCAGGCGTGGTCTTAGATTTGGGGTACAAAGACACGGTTCTTGCTCGCATGGAGCTTTCAATCTAGAATGCGAGGTGATGAACACCTAAATCACAAGGCAAGGACTAGGTATGTTTTTGTTTTTTCCCGAAAAGGTTATTTTTTAGGGGTGCCTGGGTGACTTAGTTAAGCATCTGCTTTTGGCTCAGGTCATGATCCCAGGGTCCTGGGATCAAGCCTCATGTTGTGGCAGGGGTGTCTCAGCTCAGCAGGGAGTCTGCTTCTCCCTCTCCCTGCTCCTGCTACTCCCCCTGCTTATGCTCTTTCCCTCTCTCTGTCAAATAAATAAATAAAATATTTTAAGAAGCTTATGTTTTATTGTTTTTCTTATTATAAAGCCATACGATGTTTACCGCAGAAAAATCAGACAACGTAAACAGTGCTGTTCAGAGAGGAAAGAATATAACACAATATGCAGGATGATAAATAAAATCTGATCATTCTAGGGAGACATGACGGGCAAATCAGATGTTGAATTGTGTACCCCCCAAATTCGTATGTTGAAGTCTTAACCCCCAGGGTCTCAGAATGTGCCCTCATTTGGAAATAGTTGTTACAGATGTAATTAGTTAAAATGAGGTCTTCTGGAATAGGGTGGGCACTTACTCTGACAGGTGTCCTTGTGAAAAGAGGACATTTGGACACAGAATGAGGTGTGAAGATGAAAGCAGAGGCCAGGCTGATGCATCTAAAGGCCAAGGAACACCAAGGGCTGCCAGCAAACCCCCAGAGGCTGGGAGAGCGCCGCGGAGCACACCTTTTGTCACCCTGCTGCACCGTCATCGCAGACTTCCAGTCTCCGGAACAGGGAGACAATACATATCCGGTTTTCAGATGCGCAGTTTGGGGTGCTTGGTTATAGCGGCCCTCACAAGCTAACCGCAGTTGTGAAGGGGTGAGAGAGGGTCTATGAGGCCATGGATTGGCATAGGCCCCTGAATGACGGGGAGTCAGTCGTGCCAGCTGTCAGGAGAGAGCGGTACTGTGCCGTGGTCCCAATGCGAGAGCGGGTGTGACCCGTTCCTGGGACTGAATGAAGCTGGGGCGTGGTGAGGAGGAGGACTCCAGTGTCTTGTCAGAGCTTTACGTGTGCCAGCTAATTTAATCCTCATGACAAATCTGCCTTTAGAGGGGAGGCCGGGAGAGGTCCAGTAACAACTCCGGAGTCGAGGAGCCCATAGTGCCAGCCCTTGGCCCTGGGACACCTGCTTGAGAGCTCATGTCCTTCCTCCTGGCCCTCTCACCTGAGTTACAGCGTCAGCCTGCAGAGGGCTTCGGAGCTAAGACAGGGCTTGCGTCACTCTGAGCACAGCGAGAAGTGCTGGAGGTTTTATTCAAGTGAGTGACATGATATGATTTACGTTTTAAAAGGCTCCTGTAGTGAAAAGAAGGGCCATATGTACCCAATGTTCATAGCTGCAATGTCCACAATAGCCAAACTGCGGAAAGAGCCAAGATGCCCTTCAACAGACGAATGGATAAAGAAGATGTGGTCCATATACACAGTGGAGTATTATACCTCCATCAGAAAGGATGAATACCCAACTTTTGTATCAACATGGACGGGACTGGAGGAGATTATGCTGAGTGAAATAAGTCAAGCAGATAGAGTCAAGTATCATATGGTTTCACTTATTTGTGGAGCATAAGGAGTAACACAGAGGACATTGGGAGATGGAGAGGAGAAGTTGGAGGGGGAGACAAACCTTAAGAGACTGTGGACTCTGAGAAACAAACTGAGGATTTTCAGGAGGGGGGGGGGGGTGGGGGGTTGGATGAGCCTGGTGGTGGGTATTAAGGAGGGCATGTATTGCAAGGAGCACTGGGTGTGGTACATAAGCAATGAATTTTGGAACACTACATCAAAAACTAATGATGCATTTCATGGTGACTTACGTAACACAATAAATAAAAATTAAAAAAAAAAAAAAGTCTCCTCTTAGTGTCTGTGAGGTTAACCGAAGAATCATGTGCTAATGATAAGTTAGTTCCAAGATGGAGTAAAAAGGTGCATGAGGAATGGCCTGGCCTCTGAGGAGACAGACCAGCCAACGGAGAACCATCACCAGAGCAGTTACACAGCAGCCTGTGCACAAGGACAAGGGACATGGGGGGATGGGGACAACCATCTGGAGGCCAGGTACAGCCTCACGGGTCACCTGTGTCAGAAATGAGGAGAGTGGGCCCATGTCCGGGCAGGGCAGAAGACTTAATGTTGGCTTTCTGAAGGGTCGTTACAGAGTTTTCTGATCTCCTGATCCCTTTGCAGTGGTTCCCTGAAGTCTAGAATTGCCCAGGGTTCTTCTAGAAACACTGCTGCCTGGCTCCCACCCCAGAAATTCGTTCAGCCGGCCTGAGGTGTGGTCTGGAGATGGGCATTCTGTAAGGCTCCCCTGGTTGGTTCTAGCAAGGCCCAGTTGGGTCCACATGCCACAAGGGAAGACTAAAGTGGTGGGTGTGGAAAACCAGGTATTTCCTGTGATGACTGATTTTATGTGCTACGGGATGCCCAGATAGCTGGTGAAACATTTCTGGATGTATCTGTGAGAGGGTTTCTGGAGGAGATCAGCCTTTGACTCTGTAAACCAAGGAAAGAAGGTCCTCCTTCCTCATGTAGGTGGGCATCTCTCGATCCCCTGAGGGCCAGACTAGAACAGATAGGCAGAGGAAGGGTGAGCTCACTGTCTTTGCAGGAGCTGACACTCAGTTTCGATTCTCGTGCATTGGTGCTCCTGGTCCTTGAGCTTTTGGATGCAGAGTGGGGTTTATATGATTGGCCCCTCCACCCTGATTCTTGGGTCTTCAGACTCAGATTTAATTACGCTTTTCTGGGTCTCCAGCTTGACGACAGCAGACTATGGGACTTCTCGGCCTCTGTAACATGGGAACCAGTTCCTGTAATAAATCCAGATTTTCATATGTATCTGTAGATGTCCTAGTTCTGTTTCTCTGGAGAACCCTAATACATTGTCATTTCCCACATGGGGCCACAAGTCAGACAGGTACCTCCTGTTTCTCTGTTCGGGCAGGTAGCCGGGCCTCTTGGCAGCGGTCTCCTGCAAGTAGTGACTACGGATGCTGTTGGTCTGGAGACACCCTCTGGGATACTTGTCTGAGCAGCCTTCCTCAGAAACTGTCGCATGGACACTGAGAAATGAACCAGGCTTGTTAGGGAGGTGACCGCTTTTATTTGATAGGTAATCATAAGCATGGTGAAAACACAGAGAAGCAACGGGAACACAGGTTGGGGGTAGTGAGCGTTCCTTCCTGGGCTCTCTTTCCTCTGTGTAATTCCTCTGAGTGTTCGCTTTATTGATGCAAACAGGGACTTGGGGCATTTTCTTTCTCGGTTGGAAATTTACTGGAGAGAACAAAATGTACGAGAAAACATGCTTCTAAGTGACTATTGACAATTTCCATATTCATTACTCTTAGATTATGTTAATCAAGGATAGTTTTGGAAGCTCTCCGCTGTTGTCTTTCCAAGATGAGCAACAAATGTGTGTTGTGCTTTCTCTAGCACTTTTATTCAGGTTTCTCAAAATACTTCACAGCGATAACTAAGAAAGGCTTACAGGGCCTCTGGGAGGGGAGAGTCATCATTGTGGTGTTTGCTGGTGTGCTTGAGAGTTCAGCGGAGTCCCAAGTCTAATGATGGTAAAAGCAGGTTTGTGTTGGGATGAAAATAATCATGGCTTAGAAGTTCACTGAATGGGGCACCTGAGTGGCTCAGTGGGTTAAGCCTCTGCCTTTGGCTCAGGTCATGATCTCAGGGTCCTGGGATTGGGCCCCACATTGGGCTCTCTGCTCAGCGGGGAGCCTGCTTTCCCCCCTTTCTCTGCCTGCCTCTCTGCCTACTTGTGATCTGTCTCTCTCTGTGTCAAATAAATTAATAAAATCTTCAAAAAAAGAAGTTCACTGAATAGGTAGGATTATCGAATTAGGTTGGAGCCTGACTTTGGAAGTGAGGAGAGGAAGGAAATGAAGGCTAACAAAACAGTCAACAGCCAAACATCGTTCTGGCTTGATTTTGTAAATACACCAAGGGATTACAAAAATCCCTCTGTGACATCCCCTGAGAATAGCTATCCAGCCTTTGCTGGAACATCTGGAGCAGCAGGGAACATGGGCTGATGGAAGCAGCCCCTTCACCCCACCCTGACGTGGGGGGTCAGGATTGCTGCAAAATTCTTTTAATCAGTGTCCCTTGGCAAAACGAGATTACTGTTCAACTAAAAGGTGCCTGGTTTGATGAGCCCCACCTGGAGGATCTGGAGGAGCCCTCTGAGGCCTGCCCCACTCCTGTATCCTGGGATCTGGAGCTAACCCTCCTCCCCAATAGCCTCCTACTTCTCCTCTGGGCTGAGCTTCTGGCTCCTAGTTAAGAACATAATTCAGGAGTTGAGTTCTCTGGGTTCTCTGGGTTCGAGTGCTAGCTCTGCCCTTACTAGCTAAGTGGTTTTGCATGGAGCCTTTCTGTGCTTCAGTTTTGCCATTTGTAAAATGGGATAATAATGGTACTAGCTCATCGGCTGTGGCAAGGAGCAGAGGAGTTCACGAGTGTGAAGATTTTAGCACAGTGCCTCGCACAGTGTGAGGGCCTGAGAGCCCTAGCTGGCATCACCCTGCTCCCTGACCAGGTCTTTCTGTCCCCTACTGCTGACACCCCCTCCCACTGCTTTCACCTCCCTAGGGAGTTTTCGGAGGACTTTTGGCCTGCGGCCCAGACCTCACCCAGAGCTTTTCTCTACCGAAACTCCCTTGGGTTTCCTCTGGCTGCTGACCTTCCCACCAAGGATTTGTGCTTCTCTTTCTCATGCTTGTAAAGAATGGTTTTCTCCTTTCCTATGTTTCACTATCAAAATGGGCTTCCTAGCAGATTTGCTTGGGCCTTTGGGTGTTACATCTCTTCTCATTCTTTTATGCCCTTGACTTTTCTCTGAAAGATACACACACACCATGAGGTGGCTAGGACATGATGTGTTCACCTACAGTCATCACTCTGTCCCTGAAAACATGCTCCACTTCTGACCTTTATCCCCATCCCTTACTGCAGCCAGAGTCTCTGATGGTGGAACTTCTGCTGAGGTCCTCTTTTCTGTTGCTCTTCTGTTCCTTCCAAGCTTACCAGATATGGCTCTCTGTTTGCACCCTGACTGTGGATACACTTGCCTGTCAGTCACTGTAATGGTATGCTGGGTGTCTGATCCCAGGGTCTGCCCTAACAGAACATCCTAGTAAATGGAATTGACATCTGTGTCCGGGTAGCTTTCTCCTGTCGTCCCCAGTTTTGCTCTCTGTATCTATACAGATTAGGGTTAATCTGCTTACAGGAAACTTCTTCAGGGTTTCGAAGACAACTAACATATCTCTTGGGACTTTTAGCCTCTCCAGACTAAACATCTTCAATTTCTTCAGTGATCAGCAGTGTCTCACATGGTACAGCTTCTAAATCAGTCACATTTTGATTTATACTTCTTGGGCAGTGTATCATTGCTGACATGTTGGGACCATGGCAAAGCAGTAAGGAAGATGTTTTTGATCAGTCTAGCGCTGTGTGTGTCTTAAGTTACACAATGCTGGTCCCTGACAAATCAACTCAGAGATACTGTCGACCTCAAAAGTAGGGTTCCTGACTTTAGATTACTAATCTTCCCAGTTAGTCTTTGTGAAATGCTGGATTGATCGAACCCACTTCAAGTATCTTGTGGTCACCTACCGTATAACTTAACAACATGCTACCCCATTTATACTATATGTGGAGCCTGAGGCCAGCTGGCTTTTTTTGCTTAGAATGTTTCTAAAGAGGGGTCTGGATCTATGACAGTTGAGTAGCTAAGCAAAAATGCTGTTTCCATTCAGCTTCCTTTTCAAATACTGTTGTTTCTTTTTCTGTTTCTAAAATGTTATTGAGTGCATTAATCAGCTTTTGCTGCCATAGCAAATGACACCAAATTTCAATACGTTACAAAAACGACATTTATCTCTTGCTATGACTCTGTGGATTGACTTCAAGGTTTTTCCTCACAGTGGACGGCGAGTCTCTGCATGTCTTCTCAGACATGAGATTCAGGCTAAAGGAGCAATCCCTAGCTGACACAGGCTGTTGATTTGTGGCACAGGCCAAGAAGAGGGTCTGGTGGAAATGTATGATGCTTATTCTGCTTTTGGCTGGAGCAGGAACTCCATGGATTTCCTATGGGTTAAGGTGAGGCACATGACCAAGCTCAGAGTTAATGTGGTGGGATGTAGAGTGCTGTCATTGAAGACAGGTTAAGTCAGATGGCAAAGTGTGAGGTTGTATACTTTTCTTATAAAGGAAGATATGAAAAGCTGTGACAGTAATATACCTTCTCTCACTATGTACTACTATGTACTAGGCAAAGCAACTGCATTGAAAATTTTTTTTGAGGCTATGGAAATAGCCTCTGGAATGCATAGAAGTCCATCTGTCTGGTATATAAACTTAGGGACTCTGATTTGCTCATTTCTGTACTTCCACAATTAATTCTGTAAAGGTATGAATATCGATTTCCTTTAATGACCAGTACAAATCCAAAATTCATCCGCTTTTGAGAGACACCAAGCACAACAAAACAATGGGAAGTCATTCTAACCTTGAATGCTAGATACATATATATGTATATATATACATATATATATAATTATTTATTTAACCTTATGAAGATAATTTATTTTTACCTGGTCTAGGACATTTCTGATTTTAAAATTTCCCATTCTTCTTCTTTGTTTGTCAAAAGAGAATATTATCTATGTACATATTTGGCAGAAACTGTTGTGAAAACACTCTAAGGGGAATGACTGGCATCTACTTAGTGGGAAAACTGAGGAGAAGCACTAAGATACCACATCTTTCCTCCAACACCCCAGTCAGAGAGGATCTCACAGCCTCATGTCACCTTCCACTCTTCCCTCCTACCGATCTCAGGTCCAGGGGCTCTGGTCTCTGGGCAGGATCCTGTGTTACTTATTGTACATATGGCAATATGAACAAAACCAGAGCCCAGGAAAATGCAAAACTCTGCACTATTCAAATTCTGTTGGGTGAACACTTCTTTCAGAAGGGACAAATCACACAAGAAAATCAGCTAATTTCTCCATGCCATTAGAAAAGATTTAAGAAATTGCATTAAATTAATCATTGCCAAAAGTATTTAATGAGTTTCTACTATGCACTTAGCTCAATGGTAGCTGTCATGGCCATAAAAGAAACTACTACAAGGCACAGAATATCAGGAATGGGGCTTGAGCCTCTATCTTCAAAGGCAGCTGCACAGCATCTTCTCTCCTCTCCTTCTGACCCCTCTAATAAGGATCCATGTGATTACATCAGCCCATTCATTTAATAGGGGTAATATCCCCACCTCAAGATCCTTAATTTGATCACCTCCACAGGATCCCCTTTATCATGTAAAGGAACCTAGTCACAGGTTTTAGAGATTAGGTGTGGACATCTCTGGAGGGGTCATTCTTTAGCCCACACGCCTTTTTTCAAACTCTTTACATATATCTTTTCATAGGCCCATACTGTGGCATACTTTCACCTCTTTCTTCTTTTTCTGAAAATACTTGGCTCAGGCTTTCTCTGTACTCTCTCTCCAGAGTTCCATATGTATATATATACATATATTACCAACTAAAACTTAACCCAAACTACATTTGCCTACTGTTCCTTTAGGAATACCCTCGGGAGATCCTGGATATCAACCTTTTGTCTGTACTGTCATTTGCAAATATCTTCTTCCATTCCATGGGTTGCCTCTTTGTTTTTTTTGACTGTTTCTTTTGCTGTGCAGAAGCTTTTGATTTTGATGAAGTCCCGAAAGTTTATTTTCGCTTTTGTTTCCTTTGCCTTTGGAGACATATCTTGAAAGAATTTGCTGTGGCTGATATCGAAGAGATTACTGCCTATGTTCTCCTCTAGGATTCTGATGGATTCCTGTCTCACATTGAGGTCTTTTATCATTTTGAGTTTATCTTTGTGTACGGTGTAAGAGAATGGTCGAGTTTCATTCTTCTACATATAGCTGCCCAGTTTTCCCAGCACCATTTATTGAAGAGACTGTCTTTTTTCCACTGTATATTTTTTCCTGCTTTGTCGAAGATTATTTGCCCATAGAGTTGAGGGTCCATATCTGGCCTCTCTACTCTGTTCCACTGGTCTATTTGTGCATTTTTATGCCAGTACCATGCTGTCTTGGTGACCACAGCTTTGTAATAAAGCTTGAAATCAGGTAACGTGATGCCCCCAGTTTTATTTTTGTTTTTCAAGGTTGATATCCAGGATCTATAATGAACTCCTCAAATTCAACACACACAAAACAGGCAATCATATAAAAAAAAAATGGGCAGAAGATATGAACAGAGACTTCTCCAATGAAGACATACAAATGGCTCCCAGACACATGAAAAAATGTTCATCATCACTAGCCCTCAGGGAGATTCAAATTAAAACCACATTGAGATATCACCTTACACCAGTTAGAATGGCCAAAATTTACAAGACAGGAAACAACATATGTTGGAGGGGATGTGGAGAAAGGGGAACCCTCTTACACTGTTGGTGGGAATGCAGGTTGGTGCAGCCTCTTTGGAGAACAGTGTGGAGATTCCTCAAGAAATTAAAAATAGAACTTCCCTATGACCCTGCAATTGCACTCCTGGGTATTTACTCCAAAGATACAGATGTAGTGAAAAGAAGGGCCATCTGTACCCCAATGTTTATAGCAGCAATGGCCATGGTCGACAAACTATGGAAAGAACCAAGATGCCCTTCAACGGACGAATGGATAAGGAAGATGTGGTCCATATATACTATGGAGTATTATGCCTCCATCAGAAAGGATGAATACCCAACTTTTGTAGCAACATGGACAGGACTGGAAGAGTTTATGCTGAGTGAAATAAGTCAAGCAGAGAGAGTCAATTATCCTATGGTTTCACTTATTTGTGGAGCATAACAAATAGCATGGAGGACATGGGGAGTTAGAGAGGAGAAGGGAGTTGGGGGAAATTGGAAGGGGGAGGTGAATCATGAGAGACAATAGACTCTGAAAAACAATCTGAGGGGTTTGAAGTGGCGGGGGAGTGTGGGAGGTTGGGGTACCAGGTGGTGGGTATTATAGAGGGCATGGACTGCATGGAGCACTGGGTGTGGTGAAAAAATAATGAATATTGTTATGCTGAAAATAAATAAATTTAATTAAAAAAAAAAAAAGAATACCCTCGGTAGAGTCATTTACTCAGTTACTTTCAGCTACTTTTTGATGGGCAGTTCTGGTGACTGAGCACTGAAGGGACATACCCAAGACCACGCACCAGGTAATGTGGTGATGTGGGTCTCCCTTCCTCCACCCTGGGCCTTCCCTACTGCTCCGCATTTAAGAAGCTAATAATACACCATATGTTAATTAATTGAATTTAAATAAAATTAAGTTAAATTAAAAAAAAAAAGAAGGTGATTGGAGCTACCTGTATTTTCTTTGTATGATATCACTCCCATGCCAGGCTTGGGATGATCCCCAAGGAAAATAAGCAGAACTCTACCTGGTGGCTTGGCCTCACTGGGCATTTCCTCCCCCCAGTTTGGAGAAGCTTGGCTCTTACAGGAATCTTCCAAATGCTGTTATTCACAAGAAAACCAGCTAGCTTCCCCAGGGTTGCTCAGGAAAATCCTTCAGTAGGTGCATCCCTGCAGCTGCTCTCCCCAGAGAGGCTAAATACAAATCCACAACTGCATAACCAACTTTGTGCCTTTGGGGGTGGAGCTCATATTTGAAACTGTTTAGTTTTCTTCATTCACCGTGTCTTAACAGATACCCAGGACTCTTTTGTACTGTGGATTCAGTATCCAGAGACCAGTCACCTGTTTCTCTGAGTTTCCATCCGCTGTCCCCAAAGGAAATTTCTACTCTTCTAAAGAGTCTGCATTTTAAATCAGATCATTTCAAGTGGACCGTTCAAGTTTTGATAA
Organism: Mustela nigripes; assembly: GCF_022355385.1. Lineage (NCBI taxonomy): Eukaryota > Metazoa > Chordata > Mammalia > Carnivora > Mustelidae > Mustela > Mustela nigripes. The sequence continues at coordinate 125,137,067 of NC_081558.1, read as the reverse complement.
TGGCCATTTTTATGTAATACAGCCATAAACAGACAAGTGCACAGACTCTTAATTTTAATCGATGTAGGTCATTTTCCATGCTCCATGAACTTCCGGCTCTGAACAAAGCCTGCCTCCACATACCCGGCCCCACTCTCCTCTTCGTGTGTACTGTTCTCAGTACACACCATCTGCTTCAATGGGCTTGGAGCATGTCAGTAAATGTCTGGCAGCATGTGGGCAAGATGCAGGAACAGAAGGAGGAAGAAGATGGCCCTGTTCCTCCAGGAGCTCCTACCTGCCAAGGAAGTGACCAGCGAGTGTGATACAGTATGTCTCCCCACTGATTACAATGACTTCATTTCTTAGCCTTTCTTTTTGCTGTTTTTTTCACCTTTCCCCCGCAGCCCTCCACATTTTCCTGTTCTTTTGAAACCCAACTTGTCCTCCATCTGCCATTAAATGTGTGTTAACCATTTGGGCCTCCTCTTCTCTGATTTCCTACGGAGCCCCCAAGTCCACATGTATTTTTCAATTGCCTTGCACAGATTGTTATACACTTGAGGACTCCTTAAAACCCTCCGATTTTTGAAAGAAAATGAACTCCAAACTCCTACACAGTCTGGTGTCTACTTCACCCCTGAATTCATCTCTGCCAGCCTTCTCTTTGGTGCAGCCATGCTGTCCTCCTTCCTGTTCTTCAAACACAGCAGACTGGTATTTCCGCAGTTGCACTTCTTTCTCGACCTGGGATCTCCTGCTCCAGGTCTTTGCGTGGCTCTGTCCTCCTCGCGATTCCATCTCAGCTGGGGTGTTGCCCTGCAAGAAGAGGCCCTCCTGAGCTACCTAAGCTAGAAGTAGCCCTGTCTTTTGTACTCTTTCCCTCGTGTTCTATCTGTCCATCCATCTGTCCATTTATCTACCTATTTTTGAGTAATTTATCCCTATTTGATATTTATTTGTTTCTGTCTTCATTATCTATATTCTCCCTCTAGACTGTAAACTCCTTGAAGGTAGGGATTTTGTCCATCTTGTATTTTGCTGAATCTCTAGTGACCACAGCAGAAACTGGCACATACGAGGTAATCAATAAGTACTGTAAATTAACAATTCCTCCACAGTGGTTAAAAGACAGTTGGGCATGAAGTATTTCTTTATAGAAGGTATATTTTATAATAACAGTTTTAAAAAAAAGATTTTATTTTATTTTATTTATGTGACAGAGAGACAGCAGGAGAGGGAACACAAGGAAGAAGCAGGCTTCCCGTTGAGCAGGGAGCCTGATGTGGCGCTCAGTCCCAGGACCCTGGGATCATGAACCAAGCTGAAGGCAGAGGTCTAATGACTGAGCCACCCAGGCACCCTATAATAGCAGTATGTAATAATCCTTGCGATCTTGAGATATCAGTGCAATGTAAGATGATATTCTTTGTTAATTACTCTTTGTGCATAAAATCACAGAACACAGAACTTGAGAAATCAACTGGTCCAAGTATCAGATTTTACGAATGAGAAAATTCTTTTTGTTGAATGCTTTCACAAATCCCTTTGGGAAACTAAATTATCTATATAAGTAAATATGTCTAATTATAAATAAATTGTCTCTTTATTTTTTTGATTCTTTTTATTCATTAAGTCAAGAGAAGACTGAATGAGAAATACACAATATTAAAATATTAAAATCCACTTAAGGTTAGAGTTGTACTTTTTGATATGGATGTTCCATGCAGCAACTGGTAGACCTTCATCTTTTTCCCAACCAGAGCAGCAAAAACCTCTTAAATTATAGAGTATGCACCATAGAAGTATATTTTTTAGTTTGGTTTATTGCTTTTTTTTTTTTCCCCCTATCTGGGAGGAAAATAGTTGAGACTTTTTTTTTTTGATAGTCTGGGAATTTAACATGTTTTTGAAAAATAGAGATGTGCTTTGCCCTGTGGGTATACTATTCATGTCTAACTTCTGAGCCTCTTTTGAGAATGGTGTCTGTGCAGGGTTGGTTAGTCTGGAGGCCCTCAGTATTTTCTGGATCCACAGCCCAGAAAATTCTTCTTTGGGGTAGATTCTTTTCCTGACTGTTATCAGTCATTTCCTTAGGGAATCTGAAAGCTGGGGATGCATCTTTCAATGCCAACACCACTAATTCACAGAAAAATGCTAGGTTTCAGTTGGAGACTTTGAAATGAATTTCCAACCTACAAGCTATTCAACTGAAAAGTGCTTGCTACCAAACTGTTGAGTTCAAATTTTTCCAGACTGCAAATTCTTGCGTTTGAATGTATTCCTCATAGAGCACAGTAAAAAGCAACTGTTAACACAAATACAAATGTTCAACAGTATGAGACAATATGTCCATTATCACAAGTATTCAAAGAAATGCCAAAAAAGGGAGACATTTTCACTTATTAACATGGCAAAGGTTTTAAAAAAAAACCACTCATTCCTGATGGTGGGGATATCGCCATACACTGATGATGGAAGTATAAACTGTCATAAATGTTTTTGGAAAGTAAATATATCATGTGGAAATATTCAGAGGCAAATTTTTTTTCAAGAGCATCTACTGCAATATTATTTATAGTAGTAAAAACTGGAGACAATCTAAGTGCCCAAAACTAAGGATGGATTTCAATTATGAGCTATTCAAAGAATAAAATACTAAGCAAACATTAAAGTGTGATTCTAAAATAATATTTAATGACACAAAAATCAACTAAAGTTACTAAAGCATTGAGTATTGAGTGTGATCCAATTTCATTCTCTCCTTCTGAGGACAATGCGCCAAAATATTAAAAATATGGACCAAAGTGTGGTGGTAGGAATGATTTCTATTTCATTTTTTTTTTTCCTGTGGGCAGCATGTATCCCTTTAAAATAAAAAAAGAAATATTTAATTAAAAACCAAAACAGAACACAGACGTTCCCAGAATGATGAGCTGATTTTATTTTTGGCCATGGAGAGATATCCTTGATTTCTGTAGTTACATGTCGTGTCTATGCATCTTTATTACGGAAAACTATTTTAGGATCTGTTCTCCCATAAAATGAGATTAGCTGTTATCACTACCATTATTTTCACTTTGGAGATAGAATTTTTAGGCCCAGGGAAAGTTTGGGCTTGGTTACAGAATCAGCTTCACACAGCAAGTTTGGATTACCAGAATCCTGGAGGTGGGATTTTCCCAGTTGCTATATGAAGCTCAGAACAGCCTCCCTGCTGGAAAGATAGTTATCAGTCCCTAAAGCAAATACCTTAGTCCTATCACTTTGCTTTCTCATAGCTTCGTTTTCTTTCTTTCCATATTGATCATCCCCCAAAGGCAACTAATTCTGATAATTTCAAGAACGGTTGTAAAAATTCTAATTATTTCTACTATATTCATCTTATAAAACAAGTAAAAACACTCTTCTTCACCCAAACACCACACCTTCTTTAGCTACTGCCACACTTAAACTCCTGTCCTAGGGGCTATCTCCACTTCTTTGGATCTTATCAGTCATTGAGACTCAATGAATGCCTCTGACACCTCAGGTGAGAGGGAGGAAGGCTATAATATGTTCACTGGATTTAGCAAGGTGGACGACATCTTGTTTTATAACTGGACGGTGACCTCCTATCATATTTTTGAGAATAAACTCTTGTGGGTTTTTTTTCTTATTCAGTGTAATGAGATTTTATTTATTTGTTTGTTTGTTTTTTAAAGATTTTATTTATTTATTTGACAGAGAGAAAGATCACAAGTAGGCAGAGAGGCAGGCAGAGAGATAGGGGTTAGAAGGCTCCCTGCTGAGCAGAGAGCCTGATGCAGGGCTCGAACCCAGGACCCTGAGATCATGACCTGAGCTGAAGGCAGAGGCTTAACCCACTGAGCCACCCAGGCACCCCAGTGTAATAAGATTTTAAAAGGAAGAACACATCCCCCAGAAGACCTTTACAGCTTGTAGGCTTTTAGTTCTCAATATGGAGTCTACACAATGAGGTTCCGGTGTGACCATATATTGGTGTGAGTCAATATCAAGAAACCATTGTGTCTTGATGCCTGGAATGTCTTTGCTGAAAGAGTGGTCCCTAAGTGTAAAGAGATATTGCTTGACAATATGAACAAGAATACAAATAATCCTTGAGGTAGAGCATCCAGTGGTTTACAAACTTTCATGTCCACCTGGACTATCTGGCCATCTCTGCCTGACCCATGCTTGAAGCTAACCTGTCTGAGGCTGTTGCCCTCCATGAGATTGAAGCTCAGGTTGAAAATGTACAGTCCGCTTGCCAAGCGAGGCGAGTACACCTGCAGCCCTAGTGTCTTTGACCTCTTCCCTTCCCTCAGAAGACACTCGCCCAGATCTGACCTATTCCTTTATGCCTTCTCTATGGAAGGCCATGATGCCTGCTGTTTAGAATCAGCACAGGAAGAGCCCATTGCTCCATGTTCTGCATCAATGGTGTCCATGAGTACATGGTCCTTTATCTGTAAGAAGCACAATCTCTCTAGAACCAAGCGAGGTGGGGGAAAAAGATATGCCAAATTGCATTTTATATTTGGCAGCTGAAGAGTATCCCAACAAATGAGCCTCTGCACTCAGAGCCTGGTATCCAGAATGCTTAATTAGTTCTACCTCCCATAGGCAAGGGCTGAACATGTAAGTCCTTCTTGCCTATGGTTGAGGTCAGACTGGAACACCCATTCCATTCAGTTTGTGAGGAATCTCCAAGTAGAAAAGGGTGAACTACCCTTGGGCATGTTAAAGGTTTGAAACAGCTTCCATTATTGTTTTGGATTCTGAGTCTTATTCTGTTTCTAGACAAAAAGAGGGTTTCTTATTGCAATGCTTAAAAATGATATGTTAAGTAGTGATATACCTAAAATACAAATCATAGTACTTAATCATAGTACTTAAATAAGAGTGTCTTCCCTCTGTGTCTTCTGTTTGCACACCTGAGGTAGAAATATTTGCCCATTTCCACCTATGTGCCAGATACTGCCCATGCCTTATCTTGGGTAATTCTCACCTACATAATACCATCACTTATATGATACACACACACACACACACACACACACACACACACACACACATTGCTTTTACAAAAGATTTATTTATTTAAGAGAGAGTGTGAGAGTGAGCGAGTACAAGTGGGGTAGGGGCAGAGGGAGAAGGAATCTTAAGGAGGCTCCTCATCCAGAACAGAGCCCAATGCGAGGCTCAATCCCACAGGCACTGAGATCATGACCTGAGCCAAAGTCAAGAGTCAAAGTCAAGAGCCAAAGTCAAGAGCTTAACTAAGTCATCCAGGCATCCCTGTATTACTTTTACAATAACACTACTCTCACTAATATTTTTAACCACCTCCACATTAAATGGGAGAAACTGAGGCACAGGGCAATGAATGCAGCTACTAAATGGCAGAGCTGAGCTTTCAGTGGAGGCAGTGGAGCTCCAGAACAGTGAACCAGCTGGAGTAGCCCTGTTCGGTAGAGATCTGTGATGATAGAAATGTTCTTTGTGCTGTCTGCTATGCGTGCTTTTGCTGGTAGCCACTAACGACATGGGTCTATCAGGCATTGAAATGTAGCTAGTGCCACTGAAGGAATGAATTTAAGTTGCATTTATATCAATTATACAATTATATCAATAGTATTTATAATCAATTTAACTTTAAATAGCCACATGTGGCTAGAAGCTATATAACCTGCACTTCATAACTTCCAAAATAACATCGGAAAGGTAATGGTATCCTTTATAGAAGAGGACACCGAGTGTTAGAAAATTTAGGGGATTTATCTAACGCTTTGAAGCTAGAATGTCGAAAAGCCAAGATGCCAGCCTCTAACACCACATACTTTGGCCACCAGAGATGCACACCCCGCCCTCTGGCTCTGCATCTCTTTCCAAAGAGGATCGGAAAGCATATCTTTCTTCCTTCACCCTTATCAAAGCCTTTTTCCCTTCCTCTATTATGAATGCAGTAACAGTAGAAGAGTAGCACATGGCAGCAGAACATCATGCAACATGCGTGGGGGAGGGGGTGTGGTCCCGTAGAGTCTAATTGGCCAAACTGTAATAGCTTAACTTGGTAATAAGCAGTAAGCGGTAAGCGGTGTACTCATTGTTAACATTCTTGAATGCTGATCCCAAGCTATTCTTTTGTTGTCTTTATCTTCTGTTATTCTTTTCTCCAACCCACTCCAATTCTCCCATCATTGGTAATGAAATATATGCTGCAGAATCAAACAACCTTTGATTAAAAGTATTAAAGTTTTATCTACTTCAAGCTTTGCTATTTGCTCCCCTACTCCCAAAACGAACTTCTTCCAGTTAGGTTCATGTTGGCAAATACTATTATTAAAGAAAAAAATACAACCTTAAATTAATGGTTTAGAAGACTGTCACTTTTTTTTTAAGCATGGTTTTGAATAAACCAACCTTCTGTTAACTCATGGTGAGCCAGACAAGTGTCTTGTACCCAGTAATCTCTCAACGATTAACATTTCATTGATTGGCCTTTTTCTACCTTCCATTAGTGACTTGGGAATTATCTGAATAGGAAACCTCAATTTAACCACTGGGCATGAACAGAGAAAACAGAACTTTGTTCAACAACAACAAAAAACCCAATTCAAATACTGCACCCAGGCTTAAAGCACCCAGGCAATCTTTTTTGGCTTCAAAAAAAAAAGAAATGCTGTTACTTGTCAGATAGCAGTCTGCCCATCTAATCACAAGATGTGATCACTGTCTTATCTGGAGACAAAGACTCACGCAGGTCCCAGACAGAAGGAGGCAGAATCTAATGTTTCTGGGGGTGGAGAAGGAGCACACCAGTATTTCCAATGACCTGGAAAGTCAGAGTCCAGTGGAAAGCAGCTTGAGAAGAGACAGAGGCAGGACTCTTTTAGGACATTATAAAAATGGAGAGAAAGACATCTGTATTTGGGCCTCCTTGATTCTTCTACTTGCCCTGTGACAGATCCCAGACTTGGGGAATCTCAAATGATGATGGAGTAATGCCAGTATAGCCAATCTGATGGTACTTAGAAACCCAGAACATTAATGTAAGTTAGTTTTCTCACTTCCACTGACTCATTTAGAGGGAATGAGTTCATATGGTAGCACAACAGAAAAGAAGGCATTTTATAATTTCTCAAGACATGACATCTAGCACTGTAGTTTTAAACAGTTTTCTATTCCCAATCAGATGTACAAGCCACTTCCTGGAGCAATCCCACTGTCAAACTGTGCTGTTTCCTTGTGCATCCACCTAGAAAGCAATCAGATGGAAGGACCCTCATACAGATGGGCAGCCGGCTCTAGAAGGCGATTTGGATCAGTTTTTCATGAGTCCAGTCATTTTTCTTTTTCACCTTAAAGGCTGGACTTGAACTAGTATTGCTGGTGAGAGCCATAGCACCATGAATAATATCACATGCAAGTGAATGAGGCCCACGACTCCTTGGTCTTTCAAGCTAGACTACCAAGGGTTCTCAACTCTTTAAAATCATTTATAAGCATTTGAGTCACCTGGGAGCTTCTAAAAATAACAATGTCCAGTCTCACTTCCAAGTTTTTATTTAATATTTATTTGTTTTTAAAAAAATATTTATATTCATATTTAATTGGTCTGAGGTGGGAACCTGGCATGGATGAAATTGGAGAGCTCCCCAGGTGATCGCAGTGCACAGCCAGAGCTGAGACCAACATATAGAGCAACCAGCAGCCTCAGGTTGTCAGGAGGCCCCTTTCCTTCCCTTCCCCCTTCTCAGTGTCTACTGCAGTGACTCAATGAGCCAAACAGGTAGCTTCTACTTTTGAAGTGTGTGGGAGGGTTTTTTCTTTTATGAACATGAAAGTATTTTCCATCCTTTAGAAACAGAACAATCTATACCTATTGTAAATAATTTCAAACAATTTGGAGGTCTAAAAAACAAAGTCAAACCACTCATTACCTTCCACTAGAGATAAGAACTCGATTTTGGTATATGACTTTCTAGAATGTTTTCTAGACACAAGTATTCTTTTTTTTTATCCATACACACACACACACACACACACACACACACTTTTACAAAACTGAGACATTATTTTATGATCTTTCTTTTTTTCACTTAGTGTATCAGAGGTATCATTCTATGGCAATAATGTAGATAAATACCCCTTTAAAGAACTGTAGGAGTTGCTCATTTTATGTATGTTCAATAATTAGTTTAATTTATTTAAATGGAAATTGAAACTCTTCTCATTATGTTGCTCTAATAAACAATGCCTCAGTGGACATATATTTTGCAGACACTTTTGTATAATCCCTTACTCTAAGTTCCTAAAAGTGGAGTTACCAAGTTAATGGGTACGTATCTTTGATGTTATGAGGCCTTTGCCAAACTGTCCTCTCAAAAGATTGCATCAGTTTACACGATCCCCAGGATAACATGCCTGTGCCCATTTCCCATCAGTCTTAACAGTCTCTGAAATAGGTAGAAACCATAAAACAAAAATCTGCATCTGTAAAACTTGATTCAAGCTGCATTTACATAGTGCCTAATATGTGCTGGGTGCTAAGAGCACCATGACATGTAAGCCAGAGTTCTTGCCTTCTTCTACTTAGTGCTTCTGGGTACTTTAATGTTTATAAATATCATGTAAGCATCTTGATAAAATGCAGTTTCTGCTTCTGTAAGTCCGAGATGGGGCCTGTAATTCTGTATTTCTTTTTTTCTTTTTAAAAAGGATTTATTTACTTATTTGGGGAGGGGGAAGGAAGGGAAGAGAGAGAGAATCCCTAAGCATATTCCCCATTGTGGGGGGAGCCTGACAGAGGGCTCCATCCAATGATCCATGAGATCACGACCCGAGCTGAAACCAAGAGTTGGACACTTAATGGACTGAGCCACCCAGGTGCCTTGTGATTCTGCATTTCTAAGAAGCTTCCAGAAGGTTCTTGTGCCTATTCAGTTGGTCTGCATCTAGCAGCAAGGCTCCCTCCTATCTCTGGGTCTTTGCAATAGCTGTTCCCATTGCCTATTTTGTTCTTCCCCTTCTTTGCTTAGCTCAATTGTTCCCCTTCCTGGCTGTGAGAATCATGTAGGAACCTTAAAGAAACAAAAGCACAAACACAGCTCCTCAGCCTTTTCTATGGAGCTGTTGAGTCTCTATCTCTGGGAAGAATCAGTATTTTAAACAAAACCATAGACCAGACTATTGGAACCGCTGATTAGGTTGTTCCTACTGATCCCCAGATCTTAGTCTGCATGTCGCTTCTGTTCTATGAGTGGGTTTGAATTCTACCCCAACTGTAAACTTCCGTAGCACTCTGCACTTCTCCTTTGGAGCCCCCACTCCATGTAATACATGAATTGTGTCCTTACTCATTAGAGTCTGTGTCCCTTTTAGTCTCTGAGTTCCATGAAGGCACAGCTGTGTCTCTCTTGGGTACTCAGGGCCTGCTGTCAAGTCGGTGGCACTCAGGACACAGGTAAGAATAAATGAGTAGACATACCTTATAAAACACTTTGTAAAAATTTTCACATTCAATTGTCCTATGTCTGTAAGGCAGGAAGTGCAGGCATGTCCCCATCTCTCAAATGAAAAGACCAAAGTTTGTAGAGAGAAAGTGACTCATTCAGTGTTGACACAGCTTGAGGTAGACCTGGGCACTGGCCTTCTGAATACTGGGCCAGCCCCTCTCTGCCTGTCCACGCCCCTCCTCTACAGCTTCTATACTCAGCCCACGTGAAAGACATCTGTTTAAGTGTCCCTAGGGTGACTTTTATTATGGTTTCAGAATTGAAAATGCTAATAGTTATCCCCATCTGGCATCCTAGAGAGAGGCACTTAGTTTGAACAGTGACACGAAGAGCACATCCTTTGAGAATAAACAGTCGTTACCCTGGTTACTTTCATGTTACATTTTAAAAATGTGAGTGGTGTGTGTGTGGGGGGGGAATAAAAATATGTAGACCAATCAGCAAAAATTCAGCTTCCTCCCATACCCACAGAGGCGGGGGGACTCTGAATGAGAGTGAAGACCGGAAAGCAATTTAAGCTCTTTACAAGGAAATCCTTATAATTTCAGGGGCAGAGGCCCAATAGGTGAAAGCTTCAGTCTAGGAAAATGCCAAAGCTGGGCTTGCTGTGGTTTTGCTTCTTGGCGATTTTACGTGCAGAGGGGAAAAGAGGAAGACCTGGGGCTACAATTAAATGGTATTTGCGACCAGTGTGTTTAGTGAGGGTGATCTGAAAATAGGTCAACGGACCTCAATTTTTCTAGCCCCCCTGCCACCTTTTACCACAGCACACATCGCACCACACACACCTACGCCTCTCCTCACATGAGATTCATAGAAAATGTAACCAATCCACAGGTATTCGTTAAGAAAAATCAATACAGTGCACTCATAACATGAAGAAGAACTGGAGGACAATTAATTTATAAGAAACATGCTCTTCAAATTATAGATGCTCAAGCTCCTTATAAGGAAGTCCTCAAACTTGCCTCCGAGCATTCGAGTCCCTGTGATCTCAAGAGCCACACACGATCAAGTGTGATTCAGACGCCATGGATGAGCGCTTAGGCATGAAGTGATTTTGTGAAATGGTGAACAACTCGTGTAAAATTCCAGGCTACACCTAATACCGTCTTTCCTTGATTTGTATGTTAGTTGTTTTTCTGAAAAATTCAACACATATAAATTTTTGAATTTGAGGTATAATACCCAAGTCACAAAATTCGTCCTTTAAAGAGTATAATTCACCAATTTTTAGCATATTCACAGAGTTGTAGATCATCACAATGACCTAATTTCAGAACATTTTTACCACCCCTCTCCCAAAGGAAATCCATATCCATTAGCAGTTACTGCCTATTGCCCCTACACCCGACTCCCTGAAAACACTAATCTACTTTCTGTCTCAATGGATTTGCTTATTTTGAACATTTTATATACATACAATATTATAATATGTGGCCTTTTTTGTCTGGCTTCTCTCATAATGTTTAAAAAATTCATCCATATGGTATCATATATCAGAAATTCAATTCTTTTTATGGCTATATAAAATTCCATGGCATCGATATACCACATTTTCTTTATCCATTCATTAGTTGAGGCCATATGGGTCATCTATATCTTTTGGATATTATGAATAAATTGTAATGAGAATTTGGGCACAGATTTTTGTCTGGACATATGGTTTCAAGTCTGCTGGCTATATAGTAGGAGTGGGATTTCTGGGACACATGGCAATCTATGTTTAACATTTTGAGGAACTACAGACTGTGTTCCAAGGCAGCAGTCATATTTTACATTCCCATCAGCAATATTTGAAGGATTCAGTTTCTCTCCATCTTCATCAACACTTATTATTGTCCATCTTTTTACCATAACTGTCTTAGTGCGAAGTGATATCTTATTGTGGTTTAGATTTTCATTTCCCTGATAAATAATGAGCATCTTTTCACATGCTTGTTGGCCATTTGTATATCTCCTTTAAAGAAATGTCTATTCAAATCCTTTGCTCATTTTTATGAGACTGACGCGCTACCTACTGCGCTAACGAGGCATCTCCTTTGCTCATTTTTAAAATTGTGTCATTTGTCTTTTTATTATTGAATTATAGGAGTTCTTTATATATTCTGGATACTAGACCCTTACCAGTTATATGATTTGCAAATCTTTTCACCTTGTTAATGGCATCATTTGCATTGCAAAAGGTTTTGATTTTAATATAGTCTAATTTACCTATTTTTTCCTTTTATTGTTTATACTTTTGGTGTCATATCTAAGAAACTATTTCCCAATTCAAGGTCACAAAGATTTATGCTTATGTTTTCTTCTAAGAGTTTTATAGTTTAAAACTATAGGCCTTTGATACATCCTGCATTAATTATTGTATGTGATCTGAGATGAGTTCGGCTTCATTCTTTTGCATGTGGACATCTAGTTGCTCCAGTACCATTTGTTGAAAAGACTATTTTTATCCCATTGAACTGCCTTGCTGTCCTTGACAAAATCAATTGCCTATAAGTGTGAGGGTTTATTTCTGAACTCTCAATTCTATTCTATTGATGTGTATATCTATAGCATATATAAAATTTGCATACAACATTTACAAGTATAATGGAATTATGTTCTGGATTCAGACAATTATTAATAGGCTTTCACCTGTATGATTGTTTTGTGGACATTTGAAAGTCATGAGAGAGGGAAGGCAATTCTTCCTAGTGTGGAACTAGGCATAGTTCCACATAGTGTGGCCCATTGCAATATATCTACAGTCTAACAAAATGTCAGTGTGCCCCAACCAATTTGACATTTAAAAGGTCTTGTGTATATCTAGAACAACCTGGGTGGCTCAGTGGGTTAAGGCCTCTGCCTTTGGCTCAGGTCATGATCTCAGGGTCCTGGGATCGAGCCGCATCGGGCTCTCTGTTCAGTGGGGAGCCTGCTTCCCCTCCATCTTTCTGCCTGCTTCTTTGCCTCCTTGTGATCTCTGCCAAATAAATAAATAAAATCTTTAAAAAAAAAGTTAATGCCACATTTGAGAGCTGCTTCTCTAAAGTTACCTTCTGCACTCTTCAGTATCTTTCTTTCTCTGCCTTTTCAGCCCATCTCCTACATGGCTAAAATAGGAGTCTTTCTAGGTTATTCCCTCCTTGAAAGTTTCAGTGACTCCTTATGCCCTGTGAGGTGAAGCTCAAAATTTTCAACCTGGACCATCAGTTCCATGACCCTTCAAATCCTCATGCCGCATGCCCCCTGGCCTCTGGAACTGGGCTTGCCAGTAGACAATGCCCCTCCGTTGGGCACATTGACAGCTTTTTGGAAATCACATTCATCTTTTGGGATCAGCTTCATCAGCTCCCTGGGAAGACCTGTGGGTCTTCACTCCAGCTGGTGCTTCCCTGCCTTGAGCTCTCAAAACACCTTTGGGAGACTTCCATTCCAGCATTTATCATTTTGAAATGCAAGAGCTGAATTCTCTTTCTGCTACTGCTGTAAGTGCCCTGCCTTATTCATCTGGGCAACCCTGGCTCCACCTCAATGCCAAGTGCACTGCCTGACATACTGTTGGGGTCAGGGAATTTTGACTGAAAGAATAAATCCGCAGTTCTACCATAAGTTCTTACTGCTCCAGGTCTCCTGAGACATTGCTTAGCCTTGCAGCTTATAAGGATTTATGACCATTTATTTATATCATGTGCCTGCCTTTATTTGAGAAGATAGATAGGGGTCTTTATGTGTAATTTCACAGAATAGGGAAGAAAGCTCCTGGTTCAAAACATCAACATTCTTCCCCCACCTTCCCCTGCTGCCATCATTATCATCATCAACAACAGAAAGTCTTTTATTTATTTTTTTAAAAAGATTATTTATTTATTTGACAGACAGAGATTGCAATTAGGCAGAGAGGTAGGCAGAGAGAGAGAGAGAGAGGAGGAAGCAGGCTCCCCGCCGAGCAAAGAGCCCGATGTGGGGCTTGATCTCAGGTGCCCACAGAAAGTCTTTTAAATACTGGAAATTCTCTAACAGGGCAAAGCCTTTTCGTTTTATAAAGTAAAGAGACAGTTTAAAACCCAAAAGTCTCATGTAAGATATTCAAGGACAGTGGAAACGTCTGTTGGAAGATAAGCAGAGACAATGGAGAGATGAGGAGGCCCTGGGGATCTAGAAGGAACTATATCGCAGAGGTCCCTACAAAGAAACATTTGGAAGACTAAGTTTGTCTGAAGTGGCAACTGCTATGTTTAAGTGGCCAGTTTGCAAACATTGGCCCTGGAGTCAACCTTAGACACAAATCCTCCTGTGTCAGCTCTGATGCCTCAGCCACTAGTAATCATTTTTTTCCTTGCATGACTTGACACTTTAAAATTAATTTTTTCTTTCCAAAATTAATACACATTAATTGGAAAAATCTTTAAAAAGTATGGTTAAGTAAAATGAAGCAACATCCACCATCATGAATCCTACTGCCTACAGATGGCACTGTGAATATTCTGGTGTACATGCTTTCAGTAACTTTTTTTTCTCCCTCGTTTTTTTAACCCCTCCTTGGTGTGGCTTTGATAGTCAGTCATTGGGGAAAACTGTGAATTTCAAAGCTGAAAAAGAAAAAAAAAACAAGACCAAGAAAAGTATAAACAAAACCCGTTGCAGAGTTTGTCAGCTCTTCTCCATCTGGGACTCTGCTGGGCATGGCTAGGAGTGATTAGAATATTGATTCTATTACATCCTGCATTGCCCAGGCTTGACATCAGTAATGCAATTCAGAATGACCAGAACAAAATTAACTGAGTCAGATGGCAGCTCATGGCTCCTTAAGCTGAGGAGAAATGATTTTTGTAAGGGTTATTAATTCAACATATTCTCCTCTGTGTCTATGTTTCATTTGTTCAGTCTGAAATCCAAGGTGTCATGTTGAAAATGCACCTTAACTGATATTCAGCATTTCCTTCTCCTCACTGGTGGGGAGGGTGGCTTTTCCTTCAACTCCATTAGGTCCATGCAGAGTCCCTGGTATGACCCCGTCTTTTCTTGCCACAGCCCTCACTCATGTCAGCCTTTAGGAGCCACGGCTACTCTGACCACTTCTAACAGGAAGTTAGATCAGTTTCTGCTTTCAGTTCCTCCCACCCCAACCTCTGCCCCAGCACAGACACTGCTCCCAAAGGCCAACCCTGGTTATCACCTCTTTGTTCAGAAAACTTCAACAGTTCCTTTAATGCAAAAGGAATGAAATTCACACCCTTAGCAAGTTATTTGTCACAATGTGCCTTTCCTGTCTTATATTCTGTGACACTCAGATGTCTCTAGATGGAAAGTAACGTGTGAAAAGGCTGCCAAGCACTTTGAAAAATATATTGTTTGTTTAGCTAATTATGAAAGTTAGGCTTTCATAATATTCATTGTAGACAGTGGGAAAATGCATGGAGTACAAAGAAGCAAATAATCACCCATATCCCACTGTCTAGAATTAGCCACTGTTAACATTTTGGTGCAAAATGGTCCAAAATTATGCTCAAACCGTACACACAGTATCATGGTCTTGTGTTTTTACATATTATTATATCCTGGACATTTGCTCAGACTATTCAAACATTCTTATAAAATGTGATTTGAATCCTCATTCACTGTTCCACTATTTAGTTGTGTCATAATTTAATCATAAATCTACTGTTGGGTGTTGTTAGACATTTAGGTTTCTATCCATTTTTATCATCATTGTTATAAATAATGCTAAAATAAATTTGCTTACATATAAATCTTTGATGAATGTAAGTTTTTTTGCTTAAAATAGATTCCTAAAAGATGACATCTTACATCTCTTTTACCTATATTTTAATAATTGGAGTATTTGTTTTATCTTGCCTTCTAAATGTGTGCCTATCCTGTGTAAAGTGGCATAAAGTTCTGTCCGGAGCAGGTGCACTAAAATGTTGGTTAAAATAAAAGGCAGTTCACCTCCCTGGGTCTCAGTTTTCCTCAGTAATTCCCTTTGTTTGTAAAATGAAGCATTGAATTATGTTACCTTTTAGCAAAGACATGCTATGGTTTTTGTACCTTCAGACTTGAGCTAATAACATTTATCTAAGATACCATATTCACAAATAGTTGTGATCATAGCTTTTTTCTTTTCTTTTTCTTTCTTCTGGTATGGCTAGCTAATTTTCCATGGTGCTCAGGATGTCCTACAGCCTGGATGATGACTGGGTCTAGCTGGTGAGAGGCAATATGACAAGTTGGGAAAGCCATGGATTTGCATTCCATCAGCCCCAGCTTCAATTTCTCCTTTGTGTGACCTATGGCAAAGTACCTTAGCCTCTCTGGATTTCAGGTCTTCTTCTGTAAATGTTATTAATCAGGCCTACTTTGCAAGGATGATGGGAGAACTAAATGGGATAATACATGTAGGGCTCCTTGTAATAGTGGGTTTGAATTATCATAGCTATTACTGTAATATACATTTTAATAAACCATGTAGGCACCATGTGCTCTAGATGGTGACACACAAGTTTGCTATATTGGGGTTAGTCTTCAAGGAAGGAATTAATTCTCTTTTTCTGTAACAGCACACTAAATGGTGAGTCACTGTCTAAGCCTGTTTTCTACATGTGTGTTTGTAATGGCAGAATCTGGACACAGGGCCTACTTGGGCACTTCCCAGAAAATGCAGAGAAACTAGTTTTGATTTTGCCCCCCTTAGACAGACACAGACACACCGAAGGAAGCCAGTTCATAGATATTTGAGGTAAATAATTTTAAGAAGTACATTATTCTTCCTGAAATATAACTTATCAGGCTCTCCCCAACTCCTGTCACAAACGTAAAATTAAAACCACTGAAGCACTGAGGAGAAAAACAAGAAGGTCCTATAAGAGCCCAGAGGAATACACGAATAAATGGGTGTCTCACTTAAAAACAGCCTCTTTGGGAGAGCATGTGGAGATTCCTCAAGAAATTAAAAATAGAACTTCCCTATGACCCTGTAATTGCACTCCTGCGTATTTACCCCAAAGATACAGATGTCATGAAAAGAAGGGCCATCTGTACCCCAATGTTTATAGCAGCAATGGCCATGGTCGCCAAACTATGGAAAGAACCAAGATGCCCTTCAACGGACGAATGGATAAGGAAGATGTGGTCCATATACACTATGGAGTATTATGCCTCCATCAGAAAGGATGAATACCCAACTTTTGTAGCAACATGGACAGGACTGGAAGAGATTATGCTGAGTGAAATAAGTCAAGCAGATAGAGTCAAGTATCATATGGTTTCACTTATTTGTGGAGCATAACAAATAGCATGGAGGACATGGGGAGTTAGAGAGGAGAAGGGAGTTGGGGGAAATTGTAAGGGGGAGGTGAATCATGAGAGACAATGGACTCTGAAAAACCAATGGGGGGGTTTGAATGGGGGGGGGGGGGGGGGGGAGGTTGGGGTACCAGGTGGTGGGTATTATAGAGGTCATGGACTGCATGGAGCACTGGGTGTGGTGAAAAAATAATGAATATTGTTATGCTGAAAATAAATAAATTAAAACAAAACAAAACAACAGTGTTCATGAGGCCTTTCTGGTACCTCAAGGAATCATGTTTCTTCACCTGTCTCTTTGTCCTAATCAGCTGGGGAGATGTGTTGGGCTTCCTGTGAATTCTCACTGTCTATTCTTTCCTGTGGCTTCCAGGTAGATTATGGAGCACAATACTGTTAAGTATATTTCTGTACTAAATCCCTGCTTTTTCAGGGATGAATCTTTTTTTTTCCCCTTTCCTCAGTGTAGGCCACACCAGACTTTCTAATGTGTTGTATTATGGGGGTTCACTGGTAAGCTTATTCTGTGGAGCATGGAGCCCACTTTCACAGAAGTTATGCAGCGACGGCGGGCAGTTCTCAGCTGAGCCTGAGTCCACAAGGAACAGGGTGGAGAGATGTAGGCACTCTATCAACAGAGGCAGTAGGCTGAGCTGGGCCCAGGCTAAGGAGGGCAGGGCCATATTATAAGTACCTTTAATGTTTGCTGCCTGGGCATTACCTACATCTTTACTATTGGTACCTCAGAGGAAAGGGCCCAATCATATCTGGAGAGGGAGCTTGTCACTGTCCTTGTGGCTTCTTCTTTCTAGCCACTGGGCCCCAAAGACCACTCTGAACAACTAGAGTGGTGTTGGGAGTGCCCAACAAGAATCTTTATATTCACCAACTGATAAAGAGATTTTTGGGAAAAAAGTCAACATGGCTAGATTTACACAGATCTTGTATTTATGATAGTAAAATGCCCAATTTGAAATAAGACATTCCTGTGTTAAAAGCCTGTCTTAGGGACGCCTGGGTGGCTCAGTTGGTTAAGTGGCTGCCTTCGGCTCAGGTCATGATCCCAGCATCCTGAGATCAAGTCCCACATTGGGCTCCTTGCTCGGTGGGGAGCCTGCTTCTCCCTCTGCCTCTGCCTGCCTCTCTGTCTGCCTGTGCTTGCATGCTCTCTCTCCCTCTATCACTGGCAAATAAATAAATAAATAATCTTAAAAAAAAAAATCCTGTCTTAGCCATTTACTAGCTGTGTGGTCTTGGGCACATTACTCCAGTCCTCCAAACCTGAGTTTTCTTGTGTGTAAATTGAGGAGATAATAGCACCTGTCTTGCAGAGTTGTTGTGAACAATTAATATGGAACAAGTTACTGAAGTGCTTAGCACCAGTCCCAGCTCTTGGAAGTGCTAAAGAAACAAACTCAAACAAACTCACAAATGAACCTGTTTATTATTTAAAATCTCATGGCTTCAGGTCAGGAAGTTTGCATTCAGCCTTCATTTGTAACTCTCCCTGAGTTCTGTCATTCCATATTGATTTTAAGAACAGGAGTCTGGAGTTGCCCAATTGTTACCTAGAGTTCAATCCCATTTATCAAATGCGTAATGAGCACGGATTCTGAGTCAGTTGAGTGCTGGAACAGGAGATGAAGGGGACTGTCCTCAGGCTTCTCTTACTCAGTTGCTCTTCTAGCTTGTGTAGTGGAAATGCCATTGGACTGGGAGACGTGGACCGAAAGAGTATATGACCTGGTGGATAAGAGCAGAAATCTGGGTCCAACTACCTTCATTCACATCCCAGCTCTGTCCATGACCAGCTGTGTGCGCTTGTAACCTTAACTCATCACATCTGAGTTTGATATCTTCCTTTTGTAAAATAGAGGTAATAATAGCATCTTCCCCAAAAGTATTACCGTAAGCATTAAATGAGATGCTCCGTGGAACTTGCTTAGAAAATGCAGGGTATCAAGAAATATTATTTATTACCAATGATTGAGAGGCAAGAGCCCTGAATTCTAGTCCTTCTTTCCCACTGAATAGTCTTGTAAAATCTCAGGCAAGACTCATGCCTCTGAGTCAAAAGGGAAAGATGGGGGTTACTATCTTGGTTGGGCTGATTGATCCTGACTGTCAAGGAGAAACTGGGTTTGAAACACACTGTGGGTAGGAAGGGCATATTGAGAATATAGGAGCTCCCCCAGGGCACTTCAGTGTCCCCTGTCCCGTGGTCAGTGTCAATGGGAAACCGTGACAACCAGATTCAGGCAAGAGTTCTCTGAGCCTTGATATTCTCAATTTAGGAAAAAGCCTGGTGGGAGGGGTTAACTACTTAAATTCTCTTTCAGATTTACAATTCTTAAGTTCTAAATCCCCAGGCTACTTCTAATTTACTGTGTTTTGTACACGGAGATATCTGGGCAACTAGCCAGTTTTATTTTCAGATCACTATGGTAGATGTGAGTAGCTCAGTAATAAGGCTGCATGGCTGAAATTCAAATAGGAAACACACCCACTGCATATGAAAAATGTCAAATGACAGAGTTAAACATGATGTTTTTCCTACAGTGTCATTCTGAATGGAGAATTGCAAAGTTGGGTTTCCATGACGGGGCTTTTCATTGGCTATAAGTATAAGGTTATAGTATGAGAATGGCTGGTTTCAGCTTCTCCTTACACCTCAAACAGAGGGGTGACAATTCCTTCTTGTTATAAATAGTTTTCCCTGTGTGTGGCCCTGCTGAGCTGAGTTGTTGATTTTCACATGAGTAGCTGCCAGGACAAGTGACTGTTTTAGGAGGCTTATATAGGAGTTCAACGGCATGCAAGTCTGTTAACACACCCCACAAAGGACAGGCAGGGCTTTCTGAAGTTGTACCTCTCAAAACTACTAATTAATACATTCTTACCAATCGCGAGTATTAATACTGATAAAGGACCTATTTAAACAGCAGGTTAGTAGTTTCAAAGGATTGTTTTGAATTTTAAATTTGTCCAGGGGGAGAATACAGAATGTGATTCTAGTCTCTTTTGGACAGGTAGATTGTTGCCAAATTAAAACCAACTCCTAAAGAGATTATAAAATTGTAACCCTGGGGCAAATAATACATTATATATTCATAAAAATAATTAATAAAAAAAGGAAAAATAAAATTGTCTTCTGGATAGCAGAAAAGATGTTTCTTTAAAAAGAATTTTTTTTAGATTTATTCATTTATTTATTTGACAGACGGAGATCATGGCAGGAGTAGGCAGAAAGGCAGGCAGAGAGAGGAGAAAGCAGGCTCCCTGCTGAGCAGAGAGCCCCATGTGGGGCTCAATCCCAGGATCCTGGGATCATGATCTGAACCACAGGCAGAGGCTTTAACCCACTGAGCCACCCAGGTGCCCCGAAAAGATGTTTCTTTTAATCAGTAGAAGTAATTGGTGTCAGAAATGCAATGTTACCCCTTTTTCTTAAAAAAAATTGTTATTATAAAAGTAATAATTAACTATCACTATGGAAAATTTAGAAAGTATGGAAAAAACCTATTCTCTATCACTTTAATGTGCCTACTGTTAACAGCTTTTAAATTATTTTTATGTAAGACGTGCAGCATTCACAGAGTCATTTTTTGTTCCTCTCATTTTCTCTGGCAAATCTTTTTTTTTTTTTAATCCCTGAATACTCACTAGTTTGCATTATTCAAGAAAGGGATTAATCCACTCATTAACACTGATTACTCCATGTTCTAACTAAATGCCACAGATTTTGAAAAAAATTACAAATTCTAATACCTGAGTTAGAAAAGCAAATAGATTAAACTGGCATCATACATCTCTCTCTCTCCATCACCCTCTCCCTTCCTCTTTAGCTCTCTCTTTCCTGAATTTGGGAGGTCTCACTGGGGGTTGATTCTGTCCTCAGAATTCCAGTCTCACACAATGTGTAATTAACAACCAATTGGTCCACTGCACCCTTTTGGTCCCCTGGCATTTCAGAGGTGAGAAGGACTGGTCAGTTTGTGTTTCCCCTTCGGCCTGGCTAAGTCATCCATCCGGATCAGCAGTAACCAGGAGGAAGAACTTCAGTATGAAGCACCTGTAGCTGATGCTGCCAGGATCCTAAGTCTTTGAAGAAACAAGCACGACTAGAATAGGGCTGGTTGAAGTGTGCAAGAGCCCTGCCTGGGGTGCCTGAGGATCTTACCATCCCCATCTCTCTCCATGGGACTGTGCCCTCCAAAACTCCACCCTCTCATGAATTGTCAGGAAGACTTTTCTATAATCCCCCCCAAGCTCACCAACACCATCCTACTCTGATATGGGACCAAGCACGGTGCCTCTCCTTGAGAAAAGAAATCTTGAAACCCAAATACATGAAAATAAAATTATTAAAATTGCGAGTATTTAACACATATATGAAAGTATAGAGAGCAATGTCATAGCCAGTCCTATTTAACATTCTTGGTTTAGATCACTCTTTCTGAAAAGAAAGAAAAGGCAAAAAGTAAATAACTAAGACCCAGCCATTTCATCTCTTCCCTCCACAGAGGGAGCGGCTATCCTAGAGACCCTATGCACCATTCCCATGGATATTTAACACTTTTTTTTTTTTTTTAAATCACAAGTTGTATCCATATAGATTATTGTTTTGTAAATATCCAGAATATTTATACTAGGCAGTATATACTAGCTTTTTCACTCAAATTTTAATTTTTGAGATTTACCTGTCTCTTGGTCTAAATAATCTATCTTAATTCAGGTACAGTATCTCACTTGTGAATATACTAGTTTATTGATTCATTCTCTTAGTGCTGCAAATTTGGTTGCTTCTCTTTTCACCATGAATAGCCACAGAGCTGGAGTGAATATCTTTGTGGTACATGTCTCCTGACATGTGTGGTTGGGGTTGCTTCTGGGCTTTAAGCTGGGGGGACCTTTAACTTGACTAGATTTTGCCAAGTTGTTCTTTAAAATGGGCGCAATGGGACACCTGGGTGGCTCAGTTGATTAAGTGTCTGCCTTCAGCTCAGGTCCATGATCCCACGGTCCTGGGACCTAGTCCCACATCAGGCTCCTTGCTCAGCAGGGAGCTTTCTTCTCCCTCTGCCTCCTGCTCTCCCTGCTTATGCTCTCTCTCTTTTTCTCTGACAAAAAAAAAAAAAAAGTCTTAAAAAAAAAGTGGGGGCAGAAATTATACTTTCACTAGCAATGTGTAACTTCACAAACACCTCTTGTTACTGGACTTTCAAACTGTTGCTTATATGATAGGTTTGAAATGGCTTCCATGGTCTCATTTGTATCTCTCTAATTCTTCCTTTAGTCAAGTGGGTCTTTTCACGAACTTTTGACCATCTGATTTTCCTTTTCTGTGACCTGCCTATTCACATCATTGTTCATTTTCTTCTACATTGTTTCTTGTATATCTGAAGGAATTTAAAGATGCATATGATTTCTACTAATCTTTTCTTAGTTATAGACATTGAATATATCTTCCCCAGGTCTGTGGTTTTTCTTTCTTTTTCTTTTTTTTTAAAGTATATTTTTATCATGGTGTCAAGGAGACTTACAACTAAAGCACTTATTTTGGTGACAGAATCCTAAAAATTAAAGAGAGTTTTCTTTCTGATGCAGTTTCTCTTTCAGAAACTAAAACGAAAGATGATAAAATTATTTAAGACTTGTAGACCTCCTGTACAGTTTCCTACCACTTCTGATAGCTAATGTGAAGCTTGCTTTAAAAGAGAATTTAGTTGAGGTAATGCTTTAGTTACATACTTCTTCAAGCCATTGAGAGAAATTTTACAAAAAAAAAAAAAAAGGAATTATGGGATTGGGGATTGGATTTTCTTTATTCAAAACAGCTCGAGTCCTGCAAAAGTGATTTTGGTTAAAATGACACCTATGTTCTAAAGCCAAAAGAAATAATTTAACTGGGAGATGAGTCTCTTCCGTGACAGACAAAGCAAGCACTGTCTCTCTACAGAGCCACACATAATCTGCACATAATGGAGCAAGATTTTGGTTCATGGAAGAAAATAGTATGATCAAAAAGTGGCTCAGCAAAAAAAAAAAGGGGGGGGGGACACTTAGCATTTGTAAGTCTTCTCAATAACAATATTTTTTTTTCCTCAAAAATAGTAATACGGTTTTTTTCAGGAAAATCCTGAGCATTATTGGACATTGTTTTTAATTTTCAAAAACAATGATATTCAGCCAATCTGTTTGACTTATTTTATTTTAGCCTATACATTGAAATTGCCTCAGTCAGATATATAACCACCATCACACACACACATACACACACACATTTAACTCCAGTGTTGACCTGTAAAAAACAGTGCTGGCCAGTTGCCTCCATTTTTTTTTTTTTTTTAAATTCTTACATATTAGAGGAGCTGTGGGAGCTAGTCTTATTTTCTACTTTAACATTT
Organism: Mustela nigripes; assembly: GCF_022355385.1. Lineage (NCBI taxonomy): Eukaryota > Metazoa > Chordata > Mammalia > Carnivora > Mustelidae > Mustela > Mustela nigripes. Next base: position 125,113,873 of record NC_081558.1, on the reverse strand, counting down.
ACACTGCATTCTATTAGTTTATGTGTGGTTCATAATACACAGCTATAATGAGTCTATGGCTTATCTCTCTTTTTTTAAAATAGTGTCTTATATAGAAGTCTTTGATTTTAATGTAGTCATTAACCATTTTACCTTATGATTTACTGTTTTGTATGTGTGTTTGTGATTTGTTTAAGAAATCCTTTTTTCTTCTGATGTCATAAGGATTTTATCTTATCTTTTGATCTAGAAGTTTTAAAATTTACTTTTTTACATTTGGGAACTTTATTCATTTGACAATTTTTGCATTACATATTTTCAGGCTATGTTGTTAGGGATATAGAGGTTCAGAATTAATATATATTCCTGGTAAGTTCTTCCTTTTATTATTATGTTATTACCATTTTTTATTTATAGTAATCACGTTTTTATCCTATAATTATTTTGTCTGATATTAATAGAGCTACAATAGCCTCTTTTTTTTTTTTTTAAGATTTTATTTATTTATCTGATTGGAGAAAGAAAGAGAGCACAAGCAGGGGGAGTGGCCGACAGAGGGAGAAGGAGAAGCAGGCTCCCCACTGAGCTGGGAGCTCAATATGGGGCTTGATCCCAAGACCCTGAGATCATGACCTGAGCTGAAGGCAGAGGCTTAACTGACGGAGCCACCCAGGCGCCCCACAATAGCTTCTTTTAATCAGAATTTGAAAAATGTTGATTATATTCTCCTACCCCTTCTACCACTTATTGTGCTTTTATGTTTTTCAAGTATATCTCATAACTAAAATACTAAAAATAACTTAGAACCTTAAAATTGTTCATTTAATCTATTTATATTTATTGGATTGCTGGAATAGTTAGAATTATATCCATTGTACTGTGTTGTGTATTTATTGTGCCTTTTCTTCACTGCATCCTCTGCCCCCTTCCCTTGATGTTTCTATAGACTGAATAAATTCTCCCTTCTACTTATTTTATTGCTACAGAATATATTACTTTTGTAAGTTACAAATATTAACTTAAATATTCGTAAGTATGTTGAGTAAATATTGACTAAACATTTGAGTAAGTACTGACTAAAAATCTGAAGCTGGTCAGTGTCTTTGCCTACTTTCTGCATAAAACAAGTGCTTTAGGGGCACCTGGGTGGCTCAGGTGCCTTCAGCTCAGGTCATGATCTCAGGGTCCTGGGATCAAGCCCCACATCAGGCTCTCTGCTCCACAGGGAGCCTGCTTCCTCCTCTCTCTCTGCCTGCCTCTCTGTCTACTGGTGATCTCTGTCTGTCAAATAAATAAATAAAATCTTAAAAAAACAAACAAACAAACAAAACAAGTGCTTTAACTCCTTTCACTCGTACTAATTTCCCCTGTCCTTCAGTATTATTATTGCCTACTATTTTATTCCCACCTTGTTTTCAAGACTTCACTGCCTTGATAATCATCCTTTATTTTTCATTCATTCGTTTATTTATTTTTAACAGGTAGCTGCTTTCCTAGATTTGTGGCAAGTTTCCCAATTTCTTTCTTTGCTCATTATTCCTTTGGGTTCAATCTCCTTCTTCCCTAAGAATACTCTTTAATTGTACTTTCATTAAGCATTCTGGAAAATTCTGGAAAATTCTCAGACATTATGTTTTCAAACATAGCTGCCTATAAATTTTCTCTGATCCCTTTTTCTGAAATGCCTATTTGATAAATGCTTGGCCTTCTCATTTTATTCTTCTTGTCTCTTAATGGTATTTTCATATACTTAGCTTTTTAATCTTTCTCTAATGCATCTTGTGCAATTGCCTTAAAATCTTTCAGCTCACCAAGCCTCTTTCTAATTAGTTATAATCTGCTTAAGCTTTAAATTTCAGGACCGTATTTTTTATTTCTAAATATTCAATTGGTTCCTTTTCAAAACAGTTTACTTTTCTCATGACCTCTTATTTTTACTTTGTGGTTCCCTGCCCCCTTTCTTTTAGCTCTTTAATAACTTCAAACTCATTTATTTCATAGTCTCCTTCAGATTTTCTTTTATATAAGGCTCTTGGAATGCGAACCTTCAGTTCTTTGTTTTTACTCATTCTGAATTTTGTATGTTTCTTGACTTTTTGTGTGTGAGCTAACTTCAGCAGGGTTTGTTTTCTCTGGGGTATCCCGTCTAGCCTGGGTTGTGGAAGTACATCCCTCCAGGGTTGTTCTGCGTTTCCCCTCTGCTGGGTGCTTCACAAATACCCATGCTCGATTTTTATGTTAAATTCTCAGCCTTGAGAGTCTCATATCATATGAGTAGTATGAACCTGGACTCTAAACCCTTACATGGAAAGGCTTAAGATTTTTATCTTAAGGGAGAAAATGATATCGTGCAGGACATTGTATGTCCTTTACTCAGAACTTGGGGCAGGGACACGCTTCCTTGACGATCAGTGATGCAGGGAGTGTTTCTCTAGCCCCCCCCCTTTTCACTGAGAATGAAGTCCTTTGACGGTCCTAGCTTCATGTAGGGGTCTCAGTTCCAACTCCCTTCTTCCATGTCTTTCCTACATGGGCCTTCAAATCCAAGTCCTTACGCATCAGTACCCTTTCCTGGGTATTATAACTCTTCCTCCTCTCATCCTTACCTGTAAGAACATGCTTCCATTTCTTTCCTCTGACTCTTCTGTCTCTTCATTTTCTGAGCCTTAATTTTTACTAATATTTCTTCTGATAATACATCTTATGGCTTCAAGTTCCTTCACAGTCTAGACCTTACAATTGTTAGCTTGCTGAGCATATCACCCATGTTTTAGGCTTTTTCAAGGCAATGTAAAACCTAGCAATCTTCCTGCAACAAATATTTGTTCTCTGATCTACAGATTCACCAGTCTGGGTAATTGCTGTGTGTGTATCTTCACAAAAAATATATAAGCTGTTTTCCAATTAAGTTGATAAAGTTGGGAGTGTTCTAAGCCTCAGATCTTATTGGGCTGTTGTAAAGAGATCACTGGACAAGGAGTCAGAAGGCCAGAATTTTAGATGAATCTATTATAGCAAAATTGTGTTTCTTCAGGCAAATAATTCTACCTTCCTGGATCTCGTGTTTTCTGTCTCCGACATGAAGATAGTCTATCTGCTCTGTTTACCCCCACAGGACTGAGACATGGATTAAATAAGAAATGCCATGTGCAAAATTGGTATTAAAAGTCGATCCATGGGTGTTGTTGATATTGTGTTATTGTTTGTGGGTCAGGACATTGTAAATCACAGAGGCAGTAATAAGATTTCCTGATTCCTCCTGGGAAATATTACTTATTCTGGCATTATTACAGGCTATGCTATAGAAATATTATTTTCACTTGTCAGAATTTCTTTAATGGTTAATACACTGACCAAAGGAGTCTTACTGTTATTCTAGATGGCTTAGAAAAAGCTTCATTTTTAGCTGTTTAATGTAAGAATTGCACCAATGTCATCATCCCTTTTAATAACATCATTCCAATTTTTTTTTTTAAGTCAGTAGAACATTTGCCACCATGATGCTTTTCTAGGCAGAAATGGGGTTCACTCACATCTGGTCTTTACCTCCTTTTCTTTTCCCTTACCAGTGTACACCCAGATCCCCTGTGTAGATTTACACCAGTAGGCCTCCTGCCACACAAAAGATACATTCACCTCAGTTTAACAAACACTGGTTCCTAACAGTTGTGTGTAAAGCAAACTGTTGCAAATAGGATATCATTTTCTCCCTTTAAACAACACATTTCCCCCCTTTGATTATGATCTGTATTCAGTCAGCATTGGATCTATTATCTATTTCTCCATCAAATTCAGTCTCTAATATTCAGACTAAATATACTCTATTGAGGAATTCTGGTGATTCCTTTTTTAAAGTGAAGAATCTTTGCTGCTAAATAATTCTATCTACCTGTACCACGTTCTTGTAATAGGTTTTCACATAAGAAGTAGGAATGGGGATGTCTGGGTGGCTGAGTTGGTTGAGTGTCAGAGTCTTGGTTTCAACTCAGGTCATGATCTTGGGGTACAGATCACGGGGTCCATCAGACCCCCCACTCAGTGGAGAGCGTGCTTGGGATTCTCTCCCTCCCTCTGCCCTTCTCCTCCTCCCCATGGTTGCACGTGCACGCTCTTGCTCTCTAAAAATAAATAAATAAATCTTTTTAAAAAAGTATGAGTCAGTGTGTAATATATTTTTTTCCTCTGTTTCACTTTTGAATCACTACTTTTGAATCTTTAAACTGGGGATAACAACTATTGAGCCCAGATCCTCTCTCCAAAGTCAGCAGAGAATGCCATGAGGCATTCCTGCCACAGAATAAACAGCTGTGAATGTGACCTCAGCCAGCCCTGACCCATGGGTAACCGAAGTCATATAAATGATAGGTTCTCTCTGGAGAACAGAATTATTATCTGAGTCACTTCCAGAGCCTTTGAAGTGGCACTTCCTGTTGTTAGACATCTATTATGCTGAGGTAAGATTTTAGCTGCTGGCTGCTGTGGAAGAGACACAGGGACTAGAAAGCACACTCCCAGGTGCAGGAGCTGGAAGAAATAATTGGATCCAGCATTCTCAGTTCACGGACAAAGAAAGTGAAACCCAAAAGATGTGCCCAGGGTCACGCTGCTGGTGAGAGGCAGTGGTTCCATGACTTGAGAGGTCTGCCTTGGTTTTATTTTATTAAGTTTTAGTGGTTTACCATTTCACAGAAGTAATAGGGGTCTAGCCTCTGAAGTCAGGTGGACATGTGTTAGAGTCCCCACCCTGACTATTATGGTTTTATAGTCTGTCTGAGTCTTGGTTTCTTCATCTAAAAAATGGAGATGATCACGCCCACCTTGTAGGATTATTGCCTCTCTTGGGAATCAATTTTTTTTTAAAGGACTCTGGTAATCAATAATCTAGTTCTTGTGTCATTAGGAGGAAATCGCCAGCCTCCCCTGGTTCTGAGGACTAGCAGAAAGAAATTCTGTGTTCTTCCCCATCTTTCAAGGGCATATTCAGTTGTCTCCAGAGAAAACCATGCTAGTGCAGGAAATGAGTCACTCAAGCAGAAGCTCGGGCTGGGGGTGGGGATGAAGAAAGGTGATAAGGTAGGGGAGAACCTACCTGAGCTCAGCCTCCACTGGGATGAGCAAGGCAAGGAGGTGATGATTCTGAAATGCACATGTAGCTTGGGAGACTAGAAGATGATTAATTCAAGGTCCAGTTCTTTCTTAGGAAGTGTGACCTCCACGGGCTCTATGGACCTGCTGGATTTGAGCAGGCCAAGTTTAAACAGAGACAGCTGCAGAAGGGATACTGGCCCTGGGTATGCTTGCGTGCATGGCATCTTACATGGTTATCACCAAGCTAAAACCACACCAAGGCTTGTGCAAATCACCTCCCTCTGAAATACTTTTCCTACAAGAACGGGGTGACAGCAATCACCTGGCTTGGCCTGCCAGCAGTGAGAGAGAGTTGCTTAGAACATCTGCGAGCCTGCAGTTTGGCAGAGAAAGCAATGATTTAAAAAAAAAAAAAAAATCAGTCAGAAGGGAGGCTGAGTAAGACTTTCTCTTCTTGCTGGGGAGGACTGAGGTTTAGCAGCAGAATGGTGGGCTGCCTCAGCACTGGGTCCTCCTTGTCCTGTGGATAAACAAATGACCTCAGCTTCTTGTCTTACTCAAACAGCCCCTTCCCTGCTGTCACCAGAGAATGAAGGAAAAAAAAACGGAAGAGGGGAAAAGTACTGCCTTAGAGAAGTAATGGAAAAAAACAAGAAATGGAAGGCAGAAAAATAAAGTGAGGAAATCAAGCCCTTAGGGGCTTTGGACTTCTGTGCAATGATCTACCCTGGAATTGAATTGAATTGAAAATGATCCATGAAATGCATCTTTAAATTAATAATGTGCTGCTGAAGTTAAAAATTTTCTAGCTGTTAAGAACCATGGCAATTATCTATGGCAGACTTTCTCTCTTATAGATGAGACATCTCTGGGCCCCCCAAAGCAAAAGGACCTGTGTGAGCTGAGGCACCCACAGCTGGAGAGGCTGCGAATCACTCCCCAGCAACACTTCTCCACTTGGCTTTGTTTTGGTTCCAGGCATGCAAATCTTATCTGGTTTCCCCTTTCTCTGCACTGCTGCCACCCCTACCAACCCTCTCACCACCAGCAGAGAGTGGCTCTGTCTGCGGAGAGAAAGTGGGACCACTAATGTCAGGTGAGAAGCCAAGAAGAGAGGAGTGCTCTCTCCCTAGTCCCCTCAGTGCTATGCTCATCTCAAACAAGATTTGGGTTACAGGGTTCAATACCAGCCTAGAAACAGCAACAATGGCCTCTGATTCTGTAGCTATGAAATTTTTTTTTTCCTCTTGCACATTTTTTTTAAAGATTTTATTTATTTATTTGACAGACAGAGATCACAAGTATGCAGAGAGGCAGGTAGAGAGAGAGGAAGGGAAGCAGGCTCCCTGCTAAGCAGAGAACCTGACTCGGGGCTCCATCCCAGAACCCTGAGATCATGACCTGAGCTGAAGGCAGAGGCTTTCACCCACTGAGACACCCAGGTGCCCCTCTCTTGCACATTTTTTTGCAGTTTTATCTCCTGACTTGCTTTTCTGTTTCCACCCTTTCTCTGTGTTTCCCCGATCTATCCTTCTCACTGTTGTTGGAAACTTCCGTCACTCTTCTGGTCACAATGCCTCTGCACGGTAACCTCCCACTGATTGTGGCTTAGAGCCTAATGTCTTTTGTCTTGTGTTCGAGATCCAGGAGAGATGAGTTTTACTCATCTTGGAGCCACAGAATTTGTAATGAAACGCTTCTCTAAAAAACCCCAAAAAGCTGAGCCCCAAACGAATGTTGGTGAGGATCACTATATAGTTTATTCAAAAAAAGAAAATCCAAAACAGTTAGCACTGAAACCTTTGCTTTAATATTAAAAGTGGAGTTAAAATGGACCACCCTGAGAGATGTGATGTAGTAATATCCACATTTACAGTGGATATTATCCTACTTCTTGGTAGAAATTGGCCCTGCACGTAAGCTCAGCTGTAACAATAGGCTGGCAAATTTACCTCATTTTCTGACAGTCGTTTTTCCTTGATTTTTTTTTTTTTTTTTTTGCTCCCCCCACCACTTTTTTTTCTTCTTATGCTAGGAAAGACTTAATGTTCCATGTTTTAAGGGGAAAATCACCTTGAAAGTCCAAATAGTTTCCTGTGTATAAATTAGGCCTCTCGGCTTGGTACATTTGGGGTCATTAGATAATGGCTTTGTGATGATGCCTTTCACAAAATTGGTGACAAATTGAATAATGCAGAACTGACAAAGAGCCAATTATCTGTTTATGTGTGAGGTGTACCTTTTACTTTCAAGTCTGGGATATTGGCAAAGGTTTTGATTAGGTGGAATGAAATGTCTCTTCCCTTCTCACTGCCCAGCAAATTATCTCCCACATGACTTTTAAAGAGGAAGTACTCAGAAAGAACGTAATTTTTTTTTTTAAGATTTTATTTATTTATTTGACAGAGAGAGAAAGATCACAAGTAGGCAGAGAGGCAGGCAGAGAGAGAGGAGGAAGCAGTCTCCCTGCCGAGCAGAGAGCCCAATGTGGGGCTCGATCCCAGGACCCTGGGATCATGACCTAAGCCAAAGGCAGAGGCTTAATCTACTGAGCCACCCAGGCGCCCCAAAAGAACTTAATTTTAAGGAAAAGTGCCTTAGAATGAATGTAATTTCTTTCCCTCTCCTTTTTTTCATTGACTTCATTTTCTTTTTTCCTCTCTCATTCAACATTTCCTTAATATACTATAGTCCATCAACAATATTAAACTTAATCTGAAAATTGCCTTTCAAATTAGTTTTCTTTCTTTCAAATCCCCTGTTTTGTTTTGCTTAATAAATATCTCTCTGCTGTCAGTCTCCCATTACAGTTTATTAGTCTTCTTATACTATGTTCTTGCTTTGGGACAATCAAATACTCTTAGCTGTTGCTGAAAGGAATGAGTTCCTTGGGCAGTGAAAGTAAACTCTGAATTTCTAGAATACGAATTTACTAAGTCTTTAGATGCAATTTATATTACTGATACTTTTAGGGCAAATCTGTCTTCCAGAGACCATCCACAAGAATCTTCAGGATCCAGGCTTCTGTTTTTATAAGTAATAGCTTGCATTAATTGGTTAGTTTGGCCCCAAATATTATTTATTTGACAATTTCATGAGAAGAATTCAAATCACCTCACTGACTGTGAAAACTAAAGCAAAACAACCAATTCTTGGGTGCCTGTGTGGCTCAGTTGGTTAAGCGTCTGCCTTCACTCAAGTCCTGGCGGCAGGGTCCTGGGATTGAGCAGCACATCAGGCTCCCTACTCAGTGGGGAACTTGCTTCTCCCTCCCCCTCTGCCACTCCCCTTGTTCTCTTTCTTGCTGTCAAATAAATAAATTAAATTTTAAATAAACAAACACCCCCCCCCCTTTTTTAAACAATCAATCTTGGATGCAATCCTAGGATTCCCATATCATGAGCACTGGGAACTTGGTATTGTTTTTTATTTTAGTAACAATATTCTAAACAGTGGTTCTTATTTTTACTAACAGCTCCTGGTCTGTTTTTTTTTTTTCCCATTGTAGCTTCAGTGTTAAGCATATTTGTTGAATGCATGAAAAATTAACTAGATAAAGAGCCACTATTTTTCTCTAGAAAATAGTCATTTCTTAGAATGACTGAGGCCAAAAAAAGATATGAGTTGCCCAGAGTCCCATACTAAATCTTTGGACCCCCAAGTTTAATCCTCTGAAGGACCATGAAGGTAGACCTACAAGATCATTCTTATTAACCATCTGCTCATATGAGACACATTGAGGTTGGTCTCTTTCAGAGAGAATTTTCAAATTGTGGTTGGGCAGCCTGAGTGGGGAGGATTTTGGTGTCAGGAGGCGTAGCATTTGAATCTAAACCCTAAAGCTCTTTAGCTGTAAAGCCTTGGGAAAGTCATTTAAATGTGATAGTCATTATATGTAGAATTGGGATAATCCCACCTACTTCATAAGATTAAATGAGTAAATGTGAGCTATTCTATTTAGAAGTATTATGATGTAGCTATCTTGTTATTCTTGACTTAAAGAAGAATACTCAATAATTGGCCGTATTGGAATCACATATGTAAAGAGGACAAGTTCTCACCAGCTTCTTAACGTACTGTGCGATGGCACTATAGTATTTATTTATAAGTATAACTTGGGGGCAGAAAGGAAGAACACAGACTAGTCACTAAGATAGTATTGAAACAGAGAAGTTTTGTTTCTATTTTGACAGCGAAGTTCTATAGAGGCATATTTTAGTTGTCTATATTAAGAATTTATTTCTGGCACAATAGTTTATACTCATTCAGATTTTTTTTTCCTCTGTATTCTGATGCTGGAATAGAAAGTGTGTCAAAAGTCTGTGTGACTAGAAATGAATTTAAAATGAATCCCAAACTGTCTGTGTAGTTTGTGCCTGCGTGGCACCAGGAAAACCAGTCAGGTCAAAGGGACAATAAAAATAGTTAAAATGGTTATTTGGCCTCTTTCAGCGGTAATTGTCTGATTTTTTTTTAAACCCTTTAAAAGTTGATTCCTTGGCATTTTGTGGATGAGTCATAGCCACCTATGAATGTTTTCTGTATTGAGAGTGACTAACGGATAGAGTTTCAAATGTCAGAGTCCATACACGGAGATTACTGACAAGGATAAACCAGACCCTTATGCTCTCAGAGCAAGGTCAGATCATGGTACCCTCTGAAGCAGAATAAACAGAACCAGCACAAAGTACAAGAGATGTGCCCCTTACAGAAATAACCTAACCTAACCTTACAGAAAAATCCTAGGGCAGTTTATTCATGATTGGTGGTTAAACTGGGACATCTACCAGAACTCCCTAAAGGAGACTAGCATGTAACTAATAGGAGATAGGCTATGAATTAACAAGCCCTCACATGTCTGAAGGCATATCCTAACAGAGGATGAGGACTGCACAGAGACTAGATGGTCTCTGTCTCCTACTGAAAGTATTCACTGAAGTTTCTCTAGCACTAGGAAATGTGGAAACAAGGCCCTCTTGTGAGGGTCCACTTGAAGGACACAAGTGTTCCAGTGTTCTGAAAGGTGTTCTTGGGTGGAATCTGAAAGAATTTTGTCTGTTGCAGCCTGGGTAGGACGTTTCATGAGACTGTCTGTCTAATGCTGTTGATCCTTATTTGGTGCATACAGCTTATCTGTGATCACACATTTAGTTTTCTTCCTGTCCTAATACCAGGAAGGGAATGACCTGGGAAACGCTCTACAGCTTCCTGCCATCGCACCTGACCACATTGCGTTTATTTGCAAATCAGCCTCTTGGGGTTTGGGGGGCATAGCTTGATTCTGCAGAGCTAGAGAGCTTTTGATAGAACTGACAAAATTGGGTTTCTTTACCTAATGTGCCTGAGAAGCCAGTTCTTGGATTTCTCTGCTCTTTACTCAAACACCACCTGTTTGGTTTGTTTTTTTGTCTTAAAATGACTCACCAGAAGGAATTTAAACAGAAAGTGTGAATTCCATTGATTTTCTAAAAACAAAAAACGTATCATTGTAAACTTTATGTACACTAAACTAAGCACACCATGCTGATCAATTCAGGCAAAACACTTCACTCCTAAAGAAGAAATGGTGTGGGATTTGTCTTTTTTCATTTTCTTGAGTGCTACCAATGTTTCTTAACTCCACCCAATTGTCTGGTTTCTGGGATTATGAGTCTAATAACCTGTTACTTACAATGAATTTTGGATGAACTTCGGTCTATTATCAAATGATGGGAGTCGTGGACCTTGTCTTCTTTCCTCTGGGGCACACTATTCTCTGTGATAATCTGTACTTGAGCAATGGCCATGATTGTATATATATCCTCTAGACTAGAAACTGTGCCAAGCTCTTCCATAACCAGCTTCTTAATATGATAGATGGGCCAGTATAGTATGGGAGGTGGTAAGTTGTGGATATTCTAAATAAGGTTTTGGAATGAACTCCTGGGCAGTGTAATTAGTCATTTCCATCCATCCTTAGGGAATTTTACAATGAATTGGGGGACGGGGTGGCGGAGAGTGGGGAAAATGCTGTGTTAGAAAGCATTAGAAATAAACCCTCAGAAAGGATCAGCTGTGTGGAGGGAATAGCATGAGCCTGGGAGTCAGGGAGTTTAGCCACAATGTTGCTTTTGACTGTGCAACCTTGAAGAAGTGGCTTCACTTCTTTGGTTCTCAGTTTCCACTGTGTAAAATGAATGGGTTAATTTAGATGATTTCTATTGGATGTATATTGAATAAGAGGTGGAGGAAAGGTGGCCAGAGAAAAAGAAGTAGGGAATAACCAATCTCAGAACTTAAATATGCACATATTAAATAGACTATGAAATAAAATTTAAGACTAAGTACACTATGAAATAAATTTAAGACAACAAGCCTGGATAAATTATTAGGAGTGTGCAGATGGGTAAAAAATTTAAACCTGTTACAAAGAGGTCTGATGCTCTCGGATCTGAAATCCTCTCTGATGTGCTATGTGTGCAAGCAACTTCATTTTTCTGAAGGATCCCTCATGTAGAAAATAGAGAGGCTGTGATTATTTATATGCAAGCATGAATAGCATATTATTTACAGAACCACCGGAGATTAAGATGGCTTCTTGTTCAGGCTGTGCCTCTGTAATCTCTGGCAGTTTGAAATGAGGAGGCAGGGGAGGGCGTGTGAGGCGGGGGAAGAATGTCATGCCCGTGTGTTTGGTATGACGTTTGTCTGTGTTTCTGAGAAAATGCGCTCATGTAGAAGCAGCTCAGGATCTTATCTATCATCTGGCTGTAATGAGGGAACTATATCTTAATAGCGAGCAATGGAAAACTTGGAGCTTCATAAATACTTAATAATCACATTATGTGTTACATTGGATTATGTTCAGATGATGAATAAAATTCCCGAAGGCAGCACAGAGCAGGACAAAATGCTATGGACCAAGAGGACAGACAAGACTCTAGTTTTTGTCCTGTTACTAATTTGCTGCTGAACTTGGGCAAGTCACTTGATATCTCTGGGTTTTTTTTACTTCAACTGTAAAATATAGAGAAAGGGGAAGGCTAGGATGATTTCTGAGGTTCTTTCTAGGCATGAAGTTAGACTTTGATGATTCTGGTGTTGGCCAGAACCACCCCTGAATTCAGTGGTATTTTTAAAATACTCATAAAAAACTCTATTCGAAGGATAAATTTCAGGTTGAATTAATACATCCTCCCAGCTGCATTCAAGTTTCGTCAGTCTTTCCGGTATGACCTTCCACTATTCCCAGCTAGGTCTTTAACTAAGACATCAGCCAGCACATAATGTCATTTACATGCACATTTCTAGCATTTGCTTATGATGTTCCCATTTCTACAATGGCTTTCCCTCTTATTTACCCACATGAGGAAATACTTCATATCATTCAAAGTACAATTCCATTGTACTTCTTCTATGGACATAAATCGTTCCCTGGTCTGTCCTTGAGACTTCCTCATAACATGTCATAACATATATTGATATGTTGCACACATGTTTAGTGGAGATTATATCTGTCGACTGTCAGATTGTTGCTGAGGGGAGGGATTGTGTCCAGTGCTCAGCTAGACCCAAGCCCGTCACAAAGTAAGTCACAGTGTTTCACCAATGAACTGCAAAGATTTTCAGAACCATGACTCACCCATCTTGGGTCCTTGTATGCCAGCCTCTAGTCTGAGCCCTGCAATATGGCATGTTAACCTCTTGGGACACCTTGCCTCTGCTGATGTTAGAGGGGGATTCTTGTAGAAGGTTCTGAGGGTGAGTTTGAAAACTATTGATCTCTGACCTCATATTTTCCTTCTTAAAATTATAGAAAGCTCAGTGCTGCTTCTGAGCTGCTGCAGACTTCACATGAGTGTGACTGGCTGGATTTTACCTGGGGGAGGTTATCAAAAGTAAATTCTCTCCATATCAATTAGGGATTTAGGGACGAAGAACAGCACATTACTTTTAGCACTCTTTCTCATTGCAAGAAGAGCTGTTGGAATTTTGGAGTCATATTATTTTTATTTTGCAAGATTGTCCTGCCTAGTGCAAGATATTTAGCATCCTTTGATCCCCTGTGATTGGGACAATAGAAAATACCCCTTAATGAGGTGGCACTGCTCCAGGTTGAGAACCATTGATTTAGAAGAAGAAGGACTCCCACATTATAAATATCACTTTCTCGACATGCATGTTTCAATCCAAGGTCTTCTGAACCCATAAGATTTTGGTTTAACTGTGAACTTTAAGACTGGGTATCAGCAACTTGAGAGTTCTATTCTTTTTGAGAGTTATTTTTGACTGAGAAAGACTGAAAGGATGGAAACCCCATTTCTTTCTTTTAAATAGACTTTATAGTTTGTAAGGAGTTTTAACAAATGCTATCTTATTGGCCCTTCTTGTGATATGAGGAGCATATTCTTTTACTTCAATTTTATAGGTATAGAACTGAGTCTTAAAGAATGGGACATCTGGGTGGCTCAGTGGGTTAAGCCGCTGCCTTTGCCTTGGGTCATGATCCCAGGGTTCTGGGATTGAGTACTGCGTGGGCTCCTTGCTCGGGCAGGGAGCCTGCTTCTCTCTCAGCCTCTGCCTGCCTCTCTGCCTCCTTGTGTGCTCTCTCTCTTTCTCTCTGACAAATAAGTAAATAAAATATTATTAAAAAAAAAAAAGAAGAAGGTGAATGGTGCTGGCTCAAGTTTCACGGCCATTTCAAAGTGGAGACTGGAAACCAGGTCTCAGCTGACTCCTAAACCATCCCACTCTCTATAAAGTATCTAGAAAAAACAGAGGTAGAAGTAAACTTATGCATTCTATAGTTGGTTTTGGTATTGGTGGGATATGTAGCTAGTTTAGCAAGTCAGAACTAGAGCTAAAGAATAAAAGAATATATAAAATATGTAAAATAATATATATTAAGTACATAATATATATTACTGTATTATATAAATTATTATTACATAATTGCACACCTGTCAGAATGGCTAAAATCAACGACACAAGAAATAACAGGTGTTGGCAAGGATGTGGAGAAAGGGGACCCCCCACTTGCACTGTTGGTAAGAATGCAAACCAGTGCAGCCTTTCCAGAAAACAGTACAGAGTTTCCTCAAAAAGGTAAAAAGACAATTCCCCTATAATCTAGCAATCACAGTACTAGATATTTACCCAAAGAATACAAAAATACTAATTCAAAGGGATACACACACCCTAAAGTTTAGAGCAGAATTATCTACAGTAGCCAAATTATGGAAAGAGCTCAAGCGTCCATCAACTGATGAATGGGTAAAGAAGAGATGGTATATATAAATACAATGGAATATTACTCAGCCATAAAAAGGAACGAAATCTTACCATTTGCAACAACATGGGTGGAGCTAGAGAATATCATGCCAAGTGAAATAAGTCAGTCAGAGAAAGATAAATACCATATGATTTTACTCATATGTGAAATTAAAAAAACTAAACAAATGAGCAAAGGGAAGAGAGAGAGAGGGAAAGAGAGAGGCAAACCAAGAAATACACTCTTACCTATAGGGAACCAACTGATGGTTACCAGAGGGGAGGTGGGGAGGGGATGGGTGAAATGGGTGATGGGGATTAAGGAGTGCACTTGTTGTGATGAACATTGGGTATTTTATGGAAGTGTTGAATCACTATATTGAACATCTGAGACTAATATTACACTGTATGTTAACTAGCTCAAATTTAAATGAAAACTTCAAAAAATTTTTTAAATTTATAAAGAATAAAACAATGCATATAAAATACATAAACAAATATTTGTATATTTAAAAATTATTATATAATCCTGTATTTCTGGAATAAAATATATGTACATACTAGGCTGTTGTCAGAGCATTCTTGACTTATTAGATATGATATTTTAAGCGCAGGATGTCCATGAACATATTTAGTACCTGTTGAAATCTACAGTGAAATAGATGGGAACTGTGGTGTACTGTGTTTATGAGTAATTTGGTAAGGTAGGCTTACTCAGAAGAAAATGAGTTTCACACACGATTTTGAAAGCTTTAGTCTTTTTTGGGGGGACTGAATCCCACCACCAGGAAGTGACACTCTGAAAACTCTCTCTTCCTCAACCTTAAAAACTGTCTAGATTGTTACTTTGAGTCAAAAAGTTAGAGACAAGGGGCGCCCGGGTGGCTCAGCGGGTTAAGCCTCCTCTGCCTTTGGCTCAGGTCATGATCTCAGGGTCCTGGGATTGAGCCCTGCATCAGGTTCTCTGCTCAGTGGGGAGCCTCCTTCCACTTCTCTCTCTGCCTGCCTCTCTGCCTACTTGTGAACTCTCTCTTTGTGTCAAATAAATAAATAAAATCTTAAAAAAAAAAAAGTTAGAGACAAAAGCCAGAAGATGCCATTGAATAATGAAGATGTGGTAGGGTGACTTCTGTGGCCTTAGAAGGTGCTGAATCCTGCACCAGCATCCCTGTGTTTGTGGCAATGCAAGCAGTCCACATGTTCTGGGAAAAACACAGCAGAATGGTCTTCAATACACATAGTGGCTGGCGAAGCACCGATATTCAATATGAAACCTCTGAAAAAATTGATCAATGGCATGATTGCAAAAGGGCAAGAGCTGTCTTGCAGAAAGACAATGCAGCTCACTCTACAGCTCCATCAGCTCCAGAGACCTGAAGTTCTATTTACTCTCTTGATTGCTGTTCTAGCCAGAAAATATAGGTAAAACAGTAATTTCCCCAGAAAAGGGACCTGTGTGTTAAGTGGCTTATAAGTGATGCCCATCAGTTATTTGAGAGACCAGTGCTTTTCAAAGAGGCAGTGTGCACAAAGCACAAAGTTTTATCAATTTGGGCAGATATTTAACTACTTTGGGACCCAGGTTTCTTAACTGTAAAATGGGGATATTAGTATTATCAACATTATAGGGTCATAGTAAGTATAAGTCAATAATTGTTAGCTATGGTCATTAGAGCTGTTATTATTATTGTTGTTACTGAGTAAATTATTAGCATGAAATGTGAGCCTCCAATAAGTAATGGTATAAAAATAAGAATCTTGATTTGTTTTTTTTATGCAGGCTGAATGAAGCAGAATATGGATAATTCAAATCCTGGCCTCATTTCATAGAACCATAGAATGTTAGGGCTCATAGGATCTGAAATTATTTAATTCAAATCTTTTAGAGATGAAAATGATGGAGATAATGGTTTAAGGGCTAATGTGCCCCTTAAATCCTAGCCCAGATTCTCACAAGGATCTGGGGTATTGATGCTTTTCTTCTGGCTCATTGTCCATGAAATTTCTACTTCTTGACTATCCTTGACTCAGAAGTTCTTTCACCTGAAGGGGCAAATGGAGACACCATGAAATCCAAATACATATACTTTCCTACTCCTAATTGCCCTGGTAAATTTTGGTGGCTAACCTCATTGATCAAATAGGTTTTTATGACTAATGAAAATATGCCTGAGGTTGAAAGTTGCAAAGAGCAGTGGATGGAGAGAGAGGAGGCTCAAATCTTACTTGTGCCTTTGCTGTTAACTTGGGTGACTGTTCTCAGGCTCTTCTCTGTCAAATGAGAGAGTTGGGTTATGTGATTATTACAAACCATTGATGTGATAATATATTGTGCAAATATAGTCTCAAATGAACCATTAAGTCTTTATAATTATGAAGACTATTTTGTCATCAGAATGTTCAAACACCTGAATGCAATTGTTTTTTTAAATTTGCTAATTATTTAAGAAACAAAGAAAAATAACAATTTAATACACGAACAGGCCATGGAAGCTAGCTTGCTCATTTGTAGGACAGTTTATCGGGTTGGAATATTTTGCCTTCAGCAAGTGAGAGTCAGTTAATTCTAGGCATTTGGTTATTGATTTGCTAGAATAGAATGATCGATTTTTCTTTCATTTTTGTCAGTAACAACCCGTTAAAACTCTTACAGGAAGGCCCAATTATTCCCAGAAAAGGATAATATTCTGTGATCTTCTAGACTGTGATGTCAAAGCTCTCTAATTAATGCATGTGCTTTAATTCTAAGCTAAGATCCTTCTGAATTTAGGAACAATAGTAATTACCAGTCAAATACTTTGTCAAGGAAATAATAAATATCTTTTTAAAGTAAAAGTGGAAAATAACATACAACTCTATTTAAGCTTTGACTTTATGGAGTTGCCTCATCGCAGTGAAATGTGAGACCATCGGCTAATGTGTCCCTTGTTTCCTGGAGGAAAGCAGCAAGACCCAATTCTCAGGAGCAGTCTGTCTTGGCCCACTACAACCTACACTCCCAAAAGAGTTACAAGTGTGGTTTTCAGGGTAAGATTTGATGTTCTGTGCTTATCTCCTGTTTTATTTGCTAAAGGAAAATGCCACAGCGTATACTCATTTCTTGGCTAGATGAGTGTATGACATGAACTGACCTGAACCATGGCCTTAATTCAACATGTTTATTGAGCATTCATGTGCCATGCTATAGGAGTTCCAAACACCCATGATTACCAATATAGGACAAGCCTCAGTTATTTTATCAAGCAAATGATTGCTTGTTAGCAGCACAAATTTCAAAGCTACATTGTTAATTCTCTTCCTTTTCTGAGATATAAAATTATTGAAATCTCCCAAGCTAAAGACAGTGAAAAGTAAACTCTTTTCAGCTCCAAGGTAGAGTATTTTCCTCCTTCCAAAATCCAAGTCCTTCCGAGAGACAAACAATTCCAATGAAATGAATAAACCATGATTCCCAACAAAAGGTGTCTATTTTTAAAGCCAGCATGAGCTACTAGAGACCAGAGTTGACAATCTAACTAATTTTCCCTTTAGTAATATAATTTCATATGCAACAAAGGCCTGAGAATGGCACACTTGACTGTTACTTGGGGCTGATTTCAGCTATTTCTTTGGCATAGAATCTTATAAATTACCACTCGTGCCTTAACAAAGTCTGAATGAAGGTAAACTAGGTTCCAGAAAAGGAAGTAACTTGCCGGAGCTCCTGGAACTAGAGATAGAATCTATAGCCCTTAGCTATACTCAGCTTGATTTCTCAGGTGCTTCTTCCCGTCCCCCCCATAAACAAAATTATTACTTCATTGAATTTTCAGGATTAATAGCAAACATAATACAGTTAAGACTCAGCTAATGGAATAGCTTCCTTTGCAGGCTTATTTTCTATAATGCCTGAGCATTGTGTTAATTTTGTGTTATAAGAGAAAAATATTTAAGTATCAAAATGACAATCTATTAAAGAAGGCATGATTGTGTTTTTGTCTGCAATTTCCTGACCTAGTCAGGGGTATAAGAAAGAACTCCTACTTGAGTTATAAACACTGTAGATCAGGGTTTAGGAATAGGCAATAGATGCCAGGTTTGGCAGTAAATGTTAGCTAAGTTGTAGGAGTGCTGACAGCATTGTCTCCATCTTTGGCCTTTTATCTCATTCGTGCCCATACAGTGAACTTCCTTAGGGCTCCGTGTTCCAGGCCCCTTAGAAGTTAATGTGTGTCTTGATCAGAATACGGGAAGGCTTGCTCTGACCTTCCCTGAAGTGGCGCACAGAGGTTTCCACTTCGGATGACCAATAGAGATGACTGGCACACAGGTGTGCCACTTTAGGTAACTACCCCTTGACCTCACCACAATGCCCTTTGTTCTATAAGAGATGTGGATTAAGGTTCAGAGGGGGTAGAGAATAACTGCATCGTGCCCTGGATCTTCTGGCCTCCCAATTTCCCCTGTCAGTAAGCTAAGCTTCCACTTACGACCCCCAACAGATTTCACTTTAGATAAGGGATGGTGTAGAGACCCTTTATGTAAGATCAGAATTCCTAATGTACCTTTAAGAATTCAGTCAAACTGATAGTCTTTACTTTTATTTTGGGTTAATCAATGCATGAAATAGAATTATTTTTGTTTTCATCAATTCATGAAATGGGTAGAAGCTCATTAAATCATCTCCTTCACCCATCCATGCGAAGAATGTCAATAATACTTTTTCTGTTATCTGAACCACTATTGTCATGATTGGTTAATGGCTGGCAATTGACTTAGAGCTTTTAGTTAAAGAAGGGCTCCTGGTGGCTCAGGTTGAGTCTTGATTTTGGCTCAGGTCACGATCTCAGGGTTTTAAGATTGAACCTGCATCAGGTTTCCCACTCAGCAGGGAGTCCACTTCTCCCTCTCCCTCTGTCCCTCCCCCTGCTCATGCACTAGCTCATGCCCTCTTGCTCTCAAATAAATAAATCGATTTTAAAAAACTGTTAGTTAAAGGGTAAAAGCTGTTTCAGAACCACTGAGACTTTCTAGGTTTTTGTTTTTGTTTTTTTTCTGGAAAAAGGAAAATATTCAGGGCAAAATAAAGTAAACCATGAGCAATAAACAGTATTTCAGTTCATAGGAATTAACCAAGAAGATTTTTTCTTCAGCATTCTACTTTTCAGGGAAAAAAATTACAACAAAAGCAAAATATGTTCTTTCAAATTCAATGTGAAGTGTAATTTATTTTATTCCTTGATATACCACCATATTTTAACATATTTAGAAATCTGCACATCATAGTTTTCCTACCACTCATAACTGGATAGTGTTAGTCATCTAGCTCACTGAAAATAAACTTCACTTACATGGGGAAAAAACAAAATATATTTATCTGGGATTAAAAGTGTTCAGAAATGCATTCAGTTTAAACTACCCTATTTGTTTATATACTATACAATATCTATAAGAATTATCAACCATTACATATCAATCATGCTCTCTGAAAAGGACTTTCATTTACCTATTTTGAGTCTTACAATAACCCTTTGAGATTGGTGTAGCAATTCTCATCACCATTTTACAAATGAAGGAGTGGAGCTCCAGAGGGCCATATAATGTCACCAAGTAGGAAATGGCTCACTTACTACTATCTCTAAGTCCTGTATTCTTTCTATATTTATCATACCATACTTACTAAGACATAAACACATAAACACACACATATATAAATGTTGTTACATGTATATTTAATATGCATATGTGTATATGTGTGTGTGTGTGTGTGTGTGTGTGTGTGTGTGTGTATAACCTGAATTTTGAATAAGAACTTCCAGGTTATTTCTAAGCTGGAACCCAGGAAACTAGCAAGACCCATTCCTGGTCTCACTTCATGGTAAAATGGAATCTATATGAAGCAAATCCCATGGTTGCCAGCTCCTTTAGTGAGACATGTACTGTTCTTGCTAGACTTATTGTCTTGAGTCTATTTGGGATTTTGGGGGTGTCCTAGGCTACAAGTACCTTTTCCTCCTTTGTTGGAAGAAGTTTTAAAGCACGATCCCTATTTCTTCTTCACGGTTCTTCAAGTTCTCATTTCCCATGAGGATGTTTTCAGCAATTTCCAAAGCAGCATTGTCCAATAGAATTTTGTGCAATGCTGGAAATGTTCTATATCTACATTGTTCCATTAAGTAGCCATTAGAGACATATGGCTATTGGGCACTTGAAATATGGCTAGTGTGATTAAAAAATTGAAGATTTAAAGTTAATTGAATGCTAATGTTGATTAATTAAAATTTAAATAGGTACATGTGACTAATGATACCATATTGGGCAGAATGGTTCTAGACAGTTTAAGATTATGGTTTACAGGGCCCAGAGCATCCCAGCAACAACATCCTTACAGGAGCAGTCTGTGAGGGCATAATAGAAGTTATGTATTTAGTTATGAATTGTGCCTTAGTTGGTTCTAGATGGGGTTTGAAGCAAATCTTTAATATTAAAATTAAGAAGGTATATAGAGACCTTTAAGTAAAAGATAACAAATGAAGGGAAAATATGATGTGGTAAATATTGAGATAAAAGAACAGAACATTACCATTTGAGCTGAATTTGAGTTTCTAAACTTTACACATTGGAACAGGACAGAACAATTCAATTCAATATAAAAATTTTCTTCTTGC